>NW_010973187.1:13885988-13991109 GCF_000737465.1 Haliaeetus leucocephalus | reverse complement strand
CCCCTCCCGCTTTCCTCCCCCCCCCCCCCCCCCCCCCCCGCCCTCTGCGTTGTCAGCGAGGAAAGGGAGACCGGCACAGCTTGGGGGGGGAAGAGTTAAAGAAAGGTTTCCTACCCATGCATCGTTAAACTTTGGATGTGTGGTATTACTGAGTGACTAAGGGTGATGGGAAAGAGCTGACTTACTCTTCCTCATTGTTTTCTGACTGCCACTTAATGTTGCCATTGGAAAACCTGTTGGCTTAAAAAGTAGCAGATTCTAGTTCAAAATACTTTTTTTACCCTACCCCCTGTCAGGTGCCTTTTCCACCTGGAGACGGTGAGCATGAGATGGCTGGTGCTTCTTAAGATCGTAATCTTAGGTAGTTCGGGTGAGGTTTAGTATGTGTAAGAGAAACCACAGCCTTAAAAACACTCTTGGGATTTTCAGTAATCTGGGATCTCAAGGGCATGTTTCCTGAATAGTTTTTGTTTTAGTGTGGCACCGAGAGGAGGTAGCTGAAAGTGGAGCTCTGTTGTGCTTGGTCCTGTGCACGGGTGTAGCAAGAGATGATTCCTGCGGTAACAAGCATGCAGATGAAATAGGGAAGAAATTCGGAGGAGGTTGTTTATATTTCCAAATATTTTGCAAGGATTTTAAACTATAACAAGTATCAGAAATGTAAGTAACAGTTATTTCCTTTCCCCTTCCTTTTATGAAGGGCACAGAAAGAAAGACTTCTTTCCAAACCCTAAAGCGTAAGTCTTTGTTTTAAAAGCTTTTGCAATTTCTGGCTTAGGCTAATAAAAAGGTATTATTTTAAGACACTTCTACAGATCCTTGACTAATGCAGCATTGCAGATGGACTTCCTTGTACAGGTACTACTATAAAGAATAATGGTTGTGGCTTTTCTCCTTCCTTTGCAGTAATTACTGCTGTATAAGGGGAGAGCTGATGTTTAAACAGCAAAAGGAAAAAAAAAAAAAAAGAAATTGTTCACTCGGGTCTCCAAGAAATGAAGACGCTAATTATTTCTCAGAAATGGAATAGATTTTTCCAGCTGTGTCTCTCTTATCAAGGATTTGTTTGGGGTTTTTACAACGGGGAGTGAATGAGTAGCATGAAGTTTTATGACTAGAAGTAGAAGTAATGCCTGACATTGGAAAGGAACAGGGAGAAGCTATATTGCATCTCTCTACTGAGAGATTCTGTATTACATCTCTCTATTTTGTCAATAGTAAAACTCTTCTCCTCGTGTTGGTCATAGCTGCTTTTTTTCTGCATGCCTCTGAGAGAAATATTAACCAAGAATGTTGGCAGAGGGGTTTGCTGGTTGGATATAGTAACTGGAACAACTTAACTCCTGAGCAGTTGACAAGTCTCAGGCTGACTGACCTTCTAAAATACTGGAGCATGAAAATAAATGAACATATGAATGTGGCTTTCAAAGCCAGACAGACAGGCGGTGTCAGATACTGTTACCAAGTCCTCCCTCCTCTTTTTTTTCTTTTAATTAAAAAATAAAAGCAAGGAACTTTAATTTCCAGTGTAACTAACTGCTTAAAGATATGCTTTTCAATTGGGTGTGTATGGTTATCCTTGTACCAAGGAAAGTCCAGGGCAAGACTTCACTGCTGTGTTTTGCTGGTGCTGTTTTCAGCTCTGTTTGCCTCGGGCAGGCAGACCTTTATGTACTTACATAGGAATGAAATGTGCATTAAATTAGCTGCTTTTTAAAGTAAACACCTCTGCTTTGTGCTTCAGATATCTTTTGCCCTCCTCCCTATACCAGCACAGCAGTCACAAAAGGAAACACAGAAAAGCAACCTAGGATCCAGCTACGAGACTGTGACACAGCTGTACTGGGGCTGAAAATTATCTTGCTGTCTTAAATACTTTGTAAAACAGGATTTGGTTCACCTTTGCCATGACTGTAGCAGTAGTTACATAATGAAACCCTAAGCCCCAGTGATGCTACACCTGTAACAAGACAGAAGTTGACTAATTACAGAGGAGTCAGTGCCTGAAATTGTTTATGTACATTTCATGTTTTTAAAGTGTTGGCTGTCATAGATAGCACCACCCTGATGTTAACAGGGGAGATTTAAAAAGAGTAACTTTAAAGGAATTGGACACTTGTTGAAATTTGCATAAGGACATTTGAAGTCAGAGGAGACCTCAGCCATCACCTGGATGTGTTTAAAGCCCCATATAATACTGGACTACACAGTTCTGGGTATCATACGTAGTGTTGCCGCTGAACAGATACTGGTCTTCAAATCTCTACTGGATAGTCCCAGTGAGAGCCGCCTTGTCATTGGATATGATGTTAATCTAAAGAAAAATATCTACTTGTCACTGGCTGTAGTTTTATTTTTAGTTGGGGCAGGGAGGGATTCTGTTGCTGTAAATGCATGGGAAATGTGAGTACTTCAGGGATCTTTCTCTGGTGGTTTGATCAACAATATTGAATATGAACCTTTGCCACTGGCCTTTGCTTTAGGCAACAGGATTCAGCTGAACTCTTGTTGATGTAGTGAACGGGGAACAGAGTTTACTTGCAAGGGATAAGGCAAAGACTTGTGAGAACATGCTTCACAGTTTTTTCCAATATAAATTCTGTCTTGAGGGTGGACCAATGTGCTTAGCATCATCAAATCCTGCATTGGTATTCCACTGTCTGTTTTAAGAAGCAGCATTTCCCAGACGCTGCAGAGAGGATGATGAGGTAATGATGATCTAGGCTTCTGCAAAAGGTGTGTTGGCTTAGTTGTTTTCAGTAGGTAACAAAGTTCTAAAGTGTGGGGCTGTTCTTGAAAATCCAGAAAGATCAGTTAAGAATGAAGCACAGTATCAAACCCTCTTTTTCTGGTATCTTGAGGCTTGGATTAACGTGGTCAAAGGTGTGACCTCAAGTATTGTTTCTGAGCAAAGCATGATTTGGAGAATTCAGTGTAGTAATTGAATTATTACTTAAGCGATGAAAATGTTGGTTTGTGATTGTTTCCTTTCTTTTCAAGTGGTTGCTACATTTAATTTGAGATCCAATTCACCAAACTATTTAAGCATGTGATGAAATATCCTAGTGAAGTCAGCTGGATTTAAGTTTTACTGAATTGGTGCCTTGCCCATCTAGTTCTTTTAAAAACTTATATACACAGGATTAATTATTTCACTGTTGGCAGCTCTCGCAAATTCTAGTGTGAGTTGTATGAATGACATTCAGTGTGTTCCTTGAGGCTCCAGCTTCCAGATTTAGAGGACTGAGAGAATCTTTGTTTTTAGTGTTAAAACTAACAGATTTTGTAGCTCTCCAGCCTGTAGAGGAAAGTTTGAATTGTCACAAATGCACCACAGAAACCAGAAAGTTTAAAACACAATATTGGGGTCACTTACATTAAATTCTCTTGAATTCTGGGTGTTTCACATGGCTGTTGGCACTCTTACTACTTTGGTTGTAGCTGCATGACTGTCCTGGGCTGCCATGCTACCATGGGAGTACCCCGAGTTCCCACTTTGCTAAACATTGTTCAGATTTACATGACACCTGTTCTGAAAATCTCAGTCAGAATTTCTATCCAAGGAAGTGTCTATAAAAATGCTGTTGGCCAGGGTCTTGTCTAGAGGACCATACTGTCATAGGCTGGGGTGGTTTTTGTTGTTGGTTTTTTTGTTTGTTTGGTTTTTTTTTTAATGGTCAGCTTTCTATTTGCTGGCTGTACTATGGTGGCAGTCCATCTCTAAACAAGGGCAGAAACATATTCTGGTTACTGGATGTTAAATAGCCATGACTATTTTGGACGGACAGGATTTTTCATGAGCAGATAAGGAACGTACATCATAGTAAAATGCATTAGCACATTATCATAAGCATCTACGCTTATGATATGGAGAAGAAAAGTGCGAATTTAACTGTGTTGGCCAGTTTTGGTTTGCCTTGGTTCCTAAACATCAAGTGTTGTTGATTGTTACTTCAGTTTTGTTTTGACTCTATAAGAACAGCTTACAAATTCACTGTCTGATTTGGGTTTTTTATGTGCTGTAAGCAATAGCTCTTCAGCCATCCTGAGTGCTCCTAGGGTTAACTTGCCTGTAAGGTTGTCACTTAGTCTGTTCTTCTACCAGAAAGCTTAAATCTTGCTGTGTGTCACAAGAGTAGGACATGGGTTACCTCTACAGCTCAAGGATTTAATCTGTATGTCATATATTGAAGGAGATAAGAAGAATTCAGCTGCTGATAGCTCTGTTCATAAGGAGGAAATATGCCCACCATACTGGATCACTTAGTTTTGAGGGGGTCTGTAACAGCAGTGGCTCAGTGAAGACATGTCATGGGCCAGTTGGTTTTGTTTAGCTGTGATCTTGTACAGCAGGTTCAAAGGTATGTTGCAGGAGCACTTAATACAAGGGAAAATTCGCCAGGTTTAGACACAAATACCTGGCCTGTTTTGGGAAGCCCTGTGGTCTCTGGACTACAATGTGCAGGAATCTGAATGAATTCCTACACTCTGCTTGCCTTGTTTTACATACTCTTCCCTTAGCATCTGCTGCTGTCAGAGGCTAGTAGAGATACAGGTCTCTAGTCTGCCCCTGTACCATCCTTTTTATAAAACCTATCCCACAGTAGCACTTTGAATGACCTCAGAGTACTTTCAGATGTTTTTTCCAGATGCTTAACTCTCCAAACTCAAGCACCACCATGGAGTCAAAGATGACTGACGGTGTGCGCACAGCTGAGTGTGTGCATTGGTCTGTCTGTATACAGCTGACAGATTAAACAAACCTTGAAGTTCACTGGCCAGTTCTTCTGTTTTGGTTGTATCACTGAGAAATAGCTGTTTAAACAGGCAGAGTGTGTGTGATGCTCGGAGTACTGTCTAGGCTTAGAAATCTAGCTTAAGAAATGGTTCGTGCAAAGAGCGTTCTAGAAATTGTATGTATAGTGAAGGGAGGGAGAGACTGATATTGCGCCCTTTTAAAAATGTATGAGAACTTTCTAAAAATTGTTGACTCTACTTACCTTAAATATATTGTGCAGTAAATGGCGTGATGCTGTCTGTTTGCTGGCTTTCGGCTCCTGGCTTATGTAGTGGTTAACTTTTAGCCTCTAAATGTCTTCCATTTTTGTGGGATTGATCTTTTTGCCTATTAAGCTAGTCTTCAAATAGGGTTGTTAATAAACAATTTTTTCAGTCTCCTGCTACTACAGAAACAGTCCCTTGTAAATGCTAACATTGAACTTCAGTGGAGAAGTAATTTTAGTCAGCAAAACTATAAAAATACTGTTTTTAAAAGGACAGACTGCACCTTATCTTTGATGGCAACTTAATACAGTCTCTCTGAATTATGTGCCTCTGTCAAAGCAAAATTAAATCTTTGGAGGTAAAATTCAATGTTAACTTCAGAATATTTCAATTTCTTCCTACTACCCTCTGACAAACAGGCATGATATGTGAATTGTATCATTTTAAATATCTCATGAAGGCTAGCTCTAGTGTAACCGAGAAGTCATTTCAGCTGATAGAATCACAGTTTCCCTAAGATGCCTTTTTGGTTTAATATTTGGGATCTTCTCTCTAAATAGTACTGTTCCTGTCACACTTCTGCACTCTTGTATCATGGTCTGATTTTTTTTTTTATTTATTAATCCCTAATGGTACAGGCACACATCTCTTAAACCAACCAAAAAAATGCCTGCTACAATACATTTGAATAGACCAAGCAACAAATCCTGTTGTGAGCAACTTTCATATTTAATGCATCTCTGAAGGTCAGGAGGAACAGCTGCCTGTCATCCTGCTGTTCTTGCTCTCTCTGAGAATGGTTACCTTATTTTTGAACCCTTGCTTGTTACCTAAGCAATCCTACTGAAACAGGCAGTGGGGTCTTCTTGAAATTCGTTAGATTCTTGGCTATTTCTATCTTAAATCCACCAAGTCTTTCACTTAGAGGGGACATAAAAAGGATGAAGGGACTTGTATGTTAGCTGTGGTTAGGAGGGGAATTTGTAAAGCATGCTGTGTGTATTGCAGCAGTGCCGGGCAACCTCACAACAGCTGTAGCTGCACTAGGCACTGTACAAATATGTAGGAGTTTCTCCCTTAAAGCATAAAAAACACAGCAAAGGGGAGAAGAAATAATCTATGTGAATGGGTTATGATCTTATTGATGTGTACCCTTGGAGTGTTAAAGATGATGTGAAAGACAGAAGCCCCTTTCTGCAGGCTCACAGGCTATCACACCCGCTCCCGAGCTTTTCTGAAATGAGTAAAAGCTCCAAAAAAGCCATGGCTTACGTGCAAAAGCAGAACCAGTGCCATAAGGCTTGCTACTTGATCTTGTGTGTGTGGCTCTCTTAACTGGTTGCAGTCACTGTCTTTTATTCATTGTTCAGGAGCTTTGTGAAACATCTGAGCTTGAACTCCAATATGAGTAACAGGAGCTTGCTGGAAGCAGTTATTTGTTGTTATTTAGAACTTGTGGCTTTAATGTTTATTACTACTGAATCTGGGTGTTCCTGCTGTCCTGGATGCAGATAGCCCACTATGAAGCTTAGACCTGGTTATGCTAAGGTTTTGCTGTTGGAGAAAGCAGAACAGTACTCTTGAATACTTCCTGCTCCCTCAAAGTTTTGCCCCATTGATTGATTTCTTGGTAACTTGGATTAATATCTTCATTTAGTTAGTCTTTAAATGTAAGTCTTGTGATATCTATTGTAATCTGGAGCTATGACCTCTCATAATGTAGTCTATAAAATATTCACAAACAGCTAGAAATCTAGTAGTTATCTATAATACATCACTGAGGGACTGAACAAACATGGCATATCCAGTTTCTACTGGAGACAACTGGATAAAAATTGATGCTGCAGCTTAAAAATCCTGTGGAGAAATAATACTCACCTTATGTTGGATGTCGGTAGGAGTACTCACCTCTTGCTGGTCCCTCCTTGGAAAAATATTCTTTTCCATCTGAACATCACCTTGGAAGTCATGGGATGAAATGTGAAGTCAGTGGGAGTTTTCTGTGAATTTCAGAGGTGTCAAGATTTTCTCTGATAGTCTTGCCCTCTAAAAATGAGAGATATATAGATATATGTTTTTGTGTGTGTGTGTGACTTTGTGTGTAGCATTTCAGAGGAGTCAAGATTTTCACTGATAATGTTGTCTTCTAAAAATGATACATAATTTCTTGTGTGTGTGTTTTTGTGTGGCTACTCAGTGCCACAGGGTTTGTTGTAGATGGAGCTGCTGTTGCAGGATATGTTCTAGACTCAGGCTGCTCTTTTCTGGTTAGGCTTTCTGCAGTGTAGTGTTTTGGTTTGAGCCTGGGTACATGGCACCCAGAGGTACAGCAGCTGCTGCAGTGCTCTTATGTCTGCCTGTCCTGTGATTCTAAAAACCAGGACCAAAAGCATGTTTCTACCTCTGTGGTATCACTTAAAGACCATTATCCTGAGGATGCACTGTATCTTTTGTAGCTAATGTTATTAATAGAAGAAAGGAAGAGCGTTCTTCCTATGTAAAAGCAAGGGTAAATCTTAATTGTTAGACCTAATGTTCATAAGAAAGGCTATCAGATGCTTTAATTGTGGCAATCCAGTGCTCTGTTCACATGGATTGTGCTTCCAAGACTTGCTGGACTGCAGCCTAGCTAAATTGTGTGGGAGCCTTTGCCCAGACACATGTTGGTGCTATGGCATAGATGACGGAGCGTTCCTATGTACCTCTGGTAATGTCATAGCCTTCTCCTGGGAGGAAATGATCAGCGGGATGGAATTGTTGCTCAGTATTGGCAGATGTTATCTCACTGCTATGAAACGCTAATCAGCTTACCAGGAGGCTCTGGTTTCTCAGCCCTCAGCTGACGGGTAGGGAGGAAGGAGAAATAATCCAATTGAATTGGAAATGCAGACTTGACTTTGCTTCTCATGTCGCCTCTTGAACCATAATAAAGGGAGAAGCACTTGGGAAGCAGGTCCATCTCATTTCATTTGTACAGTGTCAGGGTAGTGGTATCCAGTTCCCAGCTGGCTGCATATAATGTGGTACCTCAGAACCGACTGTTCTGAGGAACGCATCACTGCTGTTTCCTGATCACAGGCAGGGCGGGTGAAAAGATGGACTGTTAAAGAACAAGGCAATTTCTTGTTGCAAAGGATGTTTTAATGTGTTGGAGAGAGAAAGGAGCTAGGTTCTACTTTCTACCCACCCTCTGTTTGTGCTGTTAGTGCACAAGGATGACTTTTATCTTTGTGATACTTTGAGAATGAAGGTAGAAATTTTGTCAGAGTGTTTTGGGAGATGATGACAATTCAGAGAGGTATTACAGAACTGAGCACTAGGATGGCTTAAAAAACTGGGGGCTTTTGCTCCAGTAAGCGCTGGTGCATGTCTGTTCCAGTAAGTGTCTTCCAAATGTACAAGCACTGTTTCTTCATGGCTGAGTGAAATAAAAGCTCTGTAGGCTTTAAAACGCAATTTTGCTATGTAATGCAATGGTGCAAAAATGGCACCAAGCCCTGTTCATGGATCTTTCACCAAAAATAGTTGGCATAGAGCTGCTTCAGTAACACACGAGTTAACTGCAGCAGTGTTAGGAAATGAACTGGATTTTGTTTCCCTCATGATCTGATAAATAGAATTCTTGTCTAAAAGCTAATAAAAGATGAAGATATGTGGACTGGGTCAGTTGGTATCTCAGCTGATGGGATTTTATTACTGTTAATGATGTGTCATAATGGAAAACACAAACTGAATCTGTAGGACAGGTATGTGTGCAGGGTCCATGCTTGTAACTTGACATCTGGTTTGGAAGCACACGAGATGGGGTACAGAACCTTGATATGTTGTATTTTTAAAGTCACCTTTTAGAAGACCAGTTTTTTTAAAAGGTGCCCATAGGTGGTAGATGTGTTCCAGAGCATAAAGATAGGCCCCTTATTAACTTGTGTGGGATCTTTCTTTACTATTTACTTTCCACTCCTTTTTCAAGTATTTTAAAAACCAGATTTCAATGTAACACATTGTTCTCTGTTTTCAGAAATGAATAAAGCTAGCAGCCCTACGTAATACGCTGATGGCATTCTACGCTGCATCGGGATCGATAAGTCAAGAGAGTGTGATGCCTAGAAATCTCCTCTCAAATTCTCCTGAAATGGCATCTGAAATCTCTCCAAAGCACGTGTGTGGGAGCATGGAGAGGGCTGGCAGTGTGGAGAATCATGGCAGCCAAGTTAGGTGCAGAAATCTTGCCTTGGTAAGTGTTTAATGAGCCTTATGCTTAGTGATACAAATTACATTAGTAGCTTTGTTCACATCACAGGATTTTTTTTATTTATTTATTAAGCATTGATTTTTGCCATTTCTATTACTAAATGGTTGCTTTTGGTCTTGGTTGTTAACAAACCGAAAGGCCAGAAATAACTGCTCTGATTTGGTACAACAGCTTGTTGTTCTGGTCTGATTCTCTCTGAGAGCTTGGGGAGTGCTTCTTTCTGGACACCTCTCCCAGAGAACTGAGAATGGCAGTAAGGAGCACACATTACACTGGGCTACTTGGTGCAACCACCTGCTTGTGGTGCACGTTTCTGCCCTTGCTTTCTTAAGTAGCTTGTAAAGGAACTTAAGGATAGTGTTTGTTCTATATGCTGTTTCTTGCTTAAGCTCTTTGTTGACACTGCTGAATGAAGGTCTTGGCTTATTCCACCTTCATATAATTAGGTGAGTAACAAATACATCACCATAAACAAAGCTGTCTTGACATTAGTGAATATGACTGTGTGGCCATTTAAATAGTATGTGAGTAATTGAGGGAGTAGGATGTACTTCTGCATTTTTCCAGTTAGCAAGATGATTCAGGCAATTAACTCAACAGTAGTGTTTGTACTGTGACAGGCTAAGCCTAGAAAGCAGGTATGGTTCTTTGCTTTTTTTTTTTATGATCACAACCATTTGAAAAGCATCCATTTTTAATTGAGGAAAGAGCATTCTGGTAAACATGCTTTCCCTAAATGGAAATCTCAATTTCTGTCTTGCCTTAAACATGGGATTAGGCTTTCTGTATCTTTGCCCTCCCTGCTAGCTTCCTTGTAGTGAAGTAGTTTTCTGTGAAGGAGTAAGTGCTGAAAATAAGTCAGCAAGTTGATACCTGTATTTATATACCTCAGAAATGCTCAATGTTTTTGTGCTACTTTGTGAGCTTTTTGGCAACTGGAGGTAATTCTAAAGATGTTCCTTCTTGGTTGTTTCTAATGAAAATACAACTCTGTTAATACTATGCTGTATCCTTCAGCTTGTGTTGCTAGTTAAAACACAAAACAAGTATTACTAAATTTAGTCCCTTAACTGTTTCTGACCTGCACTAGAAAAAAGTTGTGAAGCGTCAGGGTAGGTGAGGTCCAAGAGCATAGCCAAGTACACCTTTGGGACTCAGGTCTTTAGAGTATGTTGTTTATTATATGAAAACTGATTGGATCTTATAGAATTACAGTGGGAGTTGCACTTTGTTAAAGAATTACAGCTTAATTTTATGCAGAATTACAAGGTAATTTTATGGATTACTCTGACTCCAGTTTTCCAGGTTCTCAAGGTAGTAGCCAATCATGTTTCCGTGGGTTTTATTCTTAGCTGCAGTAGCAGGCATGAGACTAGTCATTTGAAAAAAAAATCAATATTGAATAATGAGGCTATGTATAAATCAGTATGTTTGTACAGTCTTATCGTCAGTCGGCCATGTCAGAAAATGACATAGATTCCCTTAGTCTAACTAGATCTTACCATGTGATAACCCATATGATGATGCATTAGCTAGAATTGGAATCCCACTGTAATGCAGTAATTTATAGATGGAGTAAAAGCTGGCTGCAGGTTTAGGCATTTCCCATCAGACCTGTGCATCAGCAAAAGAAGTTCCCAAAGCCTTTAGTTTGTCTTATTTGAATTTGTGCATGAAGAAAGTGAAGCATGTACCAACAAGTTTACAGATCCCCTTCCATGACTGTTCTTCCAGCATAGTAGGTGGCATGTGCAGTAAGGCTGACAACTAGCATGCATGAAGTAACAGGTTGGGGAATGAAAACTCTTTTCAGTGAAGGTATAATTTCAGTTTATGAGTTTGAGAAGGGGTCTGTGTTGATCTGAATATGAAGGAAATTCTGAATAGTCAAGTCTTCGGTGCTGCTCAGATCTTTCCTTTTTGTGATCTGATGTAAGAAAAGAGTATTGTTCCACTGGCTGATACCTTTTGTCTGTTCAGCACTGAAAGAGGCTTTAAAAATCCTCAGGATGAAAAGCGGTATTCTTCAAATATTTCTTTTTCTATATCCTTGTGGAATTGTGTATTAAAAGCATGATTTTTACAGTCCACTAAGCAGATCAGGGAATTTGTAAGAGGAAAGCTAGTTGCTGGAACATGCTCCTGGACACCTTAACTTCTTGTTTCAGTGGTTTTGTTACAAAAGTTCACAAGATGCAGAAGATTTGGTGGTGTAATGAGAAGGAGGGGATAGATAACTCTGTGTAAACGAAGAATTTGTTAGACCAATTCTGAGAAAGGAAGGGGCAGATTTTCAGGCACACCGGACCTTCATAGCCCTGAAACAGAAGCAACTACAGACATACCTGCCTCTTCGTTATCACTTTTCTGGGTCTGTTCACCTAGAGACGCAAAAAAGAATGCCAGAGTCAACTAATTTTTTTTTTTTAATGGCCTTGCAAAGGGAAGAAGCGTAGCAGTGCTTTTTATGACAGGCCTGTACTGCTGCAGGTTTCTTCCTACTTGATTACAAAAAAGAGGCTCTTGAGCTTCTTGGTGTTAAACTACATTAGTCACTAAATATAACCTTTGTGTTGCATCTGTGGAATTCAAACAAACCTAGAGATGTGATAATAGAGACAAACACTTGGACCGGCTTCAGCCTATGCTGACTGCTTAGAGCTGGTTTGGCTGACTGCTGGCTGTTCTTGCATACTGTATGTCTGTGCTGGCATTACTTGCTGTGGAACTGGTTGTTGTTTTAGGAATGACTAGGAGATGGACATGAACTGCCATGTGCCTAAAAGGTCTTAAAATTCTATGTGTGTGATTCTTACCAGTCAGCTGTTGTCAGTTCAGTTTAATTTTGCCAGATTTCTCAGCTTCTTACCTACACAATCCTGCTTTTAGTTAATCTTTGACAATTGCGGTCCTTAAAGCCATGTTTGATTTTTTCTTTTTTTTTTTTTTTTAAATGGAAAGCAAGGTGCTCATGTCCTGTCTTGATTGCAGTAGAATTTTCCATATAAATGATGTTTGGGTCTAGATTTATGCTGCCAAATTTATCACAGCAGCTGAAGACAAGTACAAGAGCCTACATTTGGATGGGAGGAATGTTTGCCTTGATATTTTCATCTCATACCATCACCTAAAGCTGTTTCCTGCCCCCAACTTTTCTCTGTATCTTTTAACCATAGAAGCTCTTATATATGAGGACATGAATCTGCACATATATTCTGTTTTCTTTTCAGTGAAGGTGGTATCTATACACATGCTTGGCAAAAGCATGAGACAAGTGTACCTTCTTGATATGTGAAATTAGTTGCACTATCCAAGGGGGAGGGTAAACAAAACCACTCTGTTCTGCTTGGTAATTCTGACTTCCAAAACCCATTCTTGAATGACACTCCCTGATATGTGGTATAAGAATTAACTTGAAGTGAATACAGTTGCAGCAATTTAAGGACACTTAATTCAGAGATAAAACTAGTTCTTAGCTTTTTTTGAAGCAGTTGGTCTTGTTCCATTGACTGAATAGGCATAAACTGACTTCTTAAAGCCAATCCTTCTTTTTCAGTGCTTCGCTCTCGTAATTGTACTGTATATCTATTCTCAGCCATGAGTAACTGCTTTAGTTTCTAGGTGTGAATAACATGCTAGGACAATAGTATCACCTGTGAAAATCATACCAGAAGGAGCAGGTTATACCTAAAGTGAGCTGTGCTACTTGGAACTGCACTAGTAATAAGCTGTGTCAGTGCCCTGGATCTGTTGATAGGACTTCAGTACTATACCTTCTGTATATGAACATGTCTTGCTGAGTGACAGGTTTGAGGGATAGTGAGTTCTTGTTACTCTCAATGGATCACGCTGTGGGTGTGGGTTTTTTTGGTTTTTGTTTTGGGTTTTTTTTGCCTTTGGTTCAGACAGATCCTTGGTTAATGATGCAGTTAATCACCACTCTTTTTGGGGCAGTGGTGACCTCCAGAATTTGGTCAAGTGACTATTTCTTTTGGTCACTAATCAAGTGGCTTAAATCAGCAGATGGCCGTGATTCTAAAAAGATGCCTTGATTATTCCATTTGTTATTTCTTCAAACAAGCTTCCTCTGTGGCTCTAACAAGACTTGATACACAGTCACTGAAGATGGCTTCTCACTACCAGACACCTTGTATAGTACAGGTGACATTTTGAACATTGGTTACACAGACAAGAAGAGCAAGTATCTTGTGAGTAGTCTGAGCTAGCTCAGTATCTTGTTTCACACACTCTGCCATTTAACTCGGGGTTGACCTGGTTATTTTGTAGTTATGTTGTCTCTTGGAGCCTAAAAATTAGTTGCTATGACCTTTGTCCTTTTTGGATCGGTACAGATAATTCAAATGCAACAGGCCTGGTCTTCCAAGTGCACCGTGTTACTATCTCTTTGCCCCAGCCTCTCTGAAGAGATCCTGGGATTCCAGTGTGGTTTTAGGAGTTACTGGAAAGGGACAGGTTGTGCGTCTGTGTCCTGGTTTCAGCTGGGATAGAGTTAATTGTCTTCCTAGTAGCTGGTACAGTGCTGTGTTTTTGAGCTAGGTATGAGAAGAATGTTGATAACACACTGATGTTTTCAGTTGTTGCTAAGTAGTGTTTATACTAAGTTAAGGATTTTTCAGCTTCTGATGCCCAGCCAGCAAGAAGGCTGGAGGGGCATAAGAAATTGGGAGGGGACACAGCCAGGACAGCTGACCCAACTGGCCAAAGGGGTATTCCATACCATGTGACATCATGTCCAGTATTTAAACTGGGGGAGTGGGGGCAGGGGGATGGCCACTCGGGACTAACTGGGTGTCAGCTGGCAGGTGGTGAGCAATTGCATTGTGCATCACTTGTATATTCTAATCCTTTTATTATTACTGTTGTCATTTTATTAGTGTTATCATTATTAGTTTCTTCTTTTCTGTTCTATTAAACTGTTCTTATCTCAACCCACGAGTTTTACTTCTTCTCCCGATTTTCTCCCCCCTTCCCACCAGGTGGGGAGGGGGAGTGAGTGAGGGGCTGCGTGGTGCTTGGTTGCTGGCTGGGGTTAAACCACCACAGTCTGTTAGCCCACTGCCACCTTTTTTTCTCACAAATTGAGCGTCCAGAGTCTTGTGATGCTGCGCTGCATTTCAGGCACATTCAAAGGAAAGTCCTGAGAAAGACTTCTTTCATAAAATTAAGGTGTTTTTCCCCCTTGATACTGATACACTACAGGCTTTACTGTACTACAAGGTCTTTCACCATGTCCAAGTATTTTACCAAACAACAATACACAAAAAATGAGAAGAATTATTTTGACTGTTAGATACTTTCTATGGATACAGCTGTCTTTGGGCATGTGGAAGCCATTCCTTACAGGGTGTGGAGAGAGCTGTGCTATGCTTAATCCACTTTAAATTGATATTAGCATGACTTGCAAGCAGTATGCCTTAGAAGAAGAAGAGTCATTGTTTCTACCAGCAGGGCAAGAAGTAGAGAGGAAGAGGGGCTGGAGGACCACTTGCTCTGGACTGTGAGTGTAGAACTAAGGTAAAGAACCTGACTCCTAGCAAGGAATGACCTTGCTGTAAAATGTGCTAGTGAGAATGTGCATAGAGCACAAATTGCCTTCAGGATCTATAAACTGCATCATTCTGCTTCAGAGTGGGATCTGGTAGATAAAGATTATTCCAGCAGGTGGGCAGCTCTGCTCTTTAAACCTCACTGATAGGCATTCCTGAACTTCCAAAGCAGTTTCTTTGTATTCCACTACTTTCTTTTTCAAGGAATACTTGGATTAGAGTTTCTGTAATGTGAAAGCCAACTTTAACTTGTCTCACCTTCAGTGCACATAGTGGTCAACATTTTATGTATTAAATTACATACAGGGCTGCATCTGCCTACCACCCGTTCTTCAGTTTTAAAACATAATGTGCTCCATTCTGCCAGCTTTCCTGTGCAGCTAAACTCTCAGCGCTCCTCGCTTTGTTCTGGACCCTGTCCAGCTTGGCTGCATCCTTTCCAAAGTTCAGCGACTGAATCTGAACTCTGTGTTCCAAATGAGGACGTGCTGTTATTTCATCATCTTGGTTAATATATCCCAGAATGACATTCGCATACCTGAACAGCACTTTCTTTCTTCTTTATGGCACTTAAACTGGCCTGCAGATCTTTCTGTCTTTTATTGCCACTTAGCCATTGTTCATCACTCTATGTTCATGCATTCAATTGAATTTCATCTTGTGGACTACCAGCACACTTACATGGTTTATGAAAGTCGCATTCTGTCCTACCTAGTTCTTGCAGCAGCATCTTCCAGCATAAGAGCATCAACAGATATTAAGTTAATCGTCTACTCTTGTTAGTGAAGTATCAGATAATAGAGATGTAGGGATAAATCTGTTGAGGCGTTGTCTTGTTTCATTATTCAATTTATGATACATCATGCTGCTTCTCAAAAATAAAAATCTCTCCCCTGCCCTCCATTTACATGGGTACCTCGCTGTAACTTCATCTAGGCGTAGCTTCCTTATTTATCTCCGAGTGTATTTGGGGGGGGGGACACGACATGTAATAAAGCCTTCAAATCAAGGCTTATCACACCTTGTGCTTATGTCTATTGGCCAAGATTGGTGTGAAAGTATTGGATTTTTGTAAAAAGTGTTTAGTGGCTTTTGCCTCAAATGTCTCCCAGTTTTTCTCAATGTTGTTCTAACATAGAAATTAAAGGGAAGAAGAAATTACAAGCTGATCAGCCTAACTTTGATAACGAAAGAGATGTCTTCAGAGTTTAAGTAGATCTTGCATTGCTTCAGCTTGCTTTTTTAAAAGTAGGTTAGGAGTAATTTAATTAGTTTATGACTTCAGTTCATCTAGTTTATTTTTTAAATTCTTCTGGATCATTTGTTTCCTCACTTATGACCTATTGATTATATGCTTTGCTAACTATTATGAAGCACACAGGTACAATTATGTTAATAAACCGAAGAAAACAACATTCAATATTATAGTCTTCTTCACCAAATGAAATGGTATTATCAAAATCATCAGATAGTGGGTTGTAAAGGAAGTACTTTTTGACACAGCACACAATTAAACTATGAAACTCATTGCCACAGAATGCTGTGAATGCCAGCCATTTAAATGGGCTTAAACAATAAGATGAATTCATGCTAGAAAAGCTCATTAAGGGCTATTAAGTACACAGATGCGGATGCAACTGGGAAGTCCTTAAGCCATGTATTGTTGGAGACTGGAAGGATGTAGGGAAGAAAAGTGCAAATCCATCCAATTTACAGCAATACTGTTCCCCTGTCCTGTGCATTACTGGTGGCTGAAGGCAGGCTACTGAGCTAAATGGACTTTTTAGTCTGATTCTATATGGTAGTTCATGTTCTTATTTATAATTCACTTGCTTCCAACTTAAGCAACGCAGGGGTACAATCCATTCTGTTTCCCTTTTCTGTAAATATAATCAGAGGTACGTGCCGTTTTCTTCTGGGCAGAAGCTTTTGTACCTGTTCTAATACTGTTCCTGCATGCAGGGCTTTCTTTCCCTCCCCTTTCTTTTTACAAGTAGAACTGCCTGCCTTGTTATCAAGAGGCTAAGGCCTAAGTGGTGCTACATTGGTCTCTTTCTGCTACATATTAGAACTGTTGGTCCCTTCATGTTTTTTCGAGAAGCATCCAGTCACTTCTCTCCCGTGGAACTGTGCCTATTAATTCTTTGGCACTGTCAAGTGATTGATGATGAATCAGTTGAATCTGGTGTTCTCCTGGTATTTTGCTAATTGAAATTTGGTTGTCTAGCAGTTTTCAGAAGAATTTTTTTTTTTTTTAACCACTGCAGATGTCTTGAGATTTCCCCTGCTGTTCTGCTTCAGTCAAAGCTGTGCTGGCCTTAGGATTCTAGGCCTGGATGTGATGTTAAGAATTTCTTCAGATGTGTGTGAAAAATTGTGGGCCTTTGATATTAAGTCACTGTTTTGGACAGGTAGAAAGGGATTTTTTTCTATGAAACAGATTCTGTTCTCTTCTTTTATCTTTTTTCTTGTTTCTTTTTTTCCTCTTTTATACCAAACACCATCTTAACAGACTCTTTGCTGTTTGATGTAAGCAGGAAATGTTTGGCTGCACAGGGATCTAAAATATTAATGCCAGCTGAGCACACTCAGCTATTTCAGCTGTTTGCATCCCAATTTTCTTCTGTCTGAGCAGTCTTTTTAATCCTCATCTAAGGCACGATCTTCAAGTTTCAAATTTAGGCTGTCTTTTGACAGTAGGTTTAAAGTTGGTAGTGTTAGGTGTATGTGAGATTTAGTTTTGGGAGGCATGTTTGTGTATTAAGAGTAGGGAGTTGGTGGAAAATATGAGGGGAATAACTCAAGTAGTTGAAAAGACTGTGCTTTGACTGTTAAAAACACAGATCGCTCAAGGAGACAGGAGGCCTGGAAAACCAGCCCAGAAAGAATATGAACTGTTCCAGTACTTGGAATATGTGGCAAATAACTAAGGTTACCAAGTCTATTTCTAATTAGTTTAAAACTGGCATCAGTTAACCACAACAAAATTCCTCCAAACTTTCTGAAAGCTGTACTATAATGTAAGTCATGCAAGTGGACATTTTATAATACACCACTGTTCTTGGACCAGTGGTAAAGCAAGTCAGTGCTTGCTTTACATCTCTGAGCTCCTTTGGTTTGACCAGCTTAAGTAGGTTTATCTTCACTGTGCTTGTGTGTCTAAAATGGGATTATTTCTTTGTCTCACAAACTGAAACGTGCCTTGCTTGAGGGAGTTTCTAGCCAGGCTGGATGCCTTGCATCTCAGTATGGTGACCTGCCATAATGCTGCCTAATCTCTAGAGCTGCTGTCTTTTTTTTTTTTTTGTCCTTTTTTTTTCCTGAGGAAATGTGACATTGGTCATCTTGAAAGAAAACTGCATGAGGAAAGAGATCAAAGTGCTAACTGAGATGAGGTTGGCCTTTCAAATCTAGGTATGCCATTTACTACAAATGTATTTGCAAAGGGATGGTTAAGTCATTTCAGATCCTTCACTGATCATTTCAGCAAGATCCATGAGGGATGGTAAGTCAGGCAGAGCTCTGCTGAGCAATCCTCCTGCAAATCTTACCTGGCAGGGAAAAGCGCTCAGTCTTGCAGCACAGAAATGGATGGAAGGAAGGGCTTCTCAAAGTCTTTGCTTCAATTCACATGCTCTTTTGCTCAGCTCTTGATCAAATGAGTTAAGATCACGTGGGAGCGGTTGTTCTTTTAAATGAACAAAGTGTGGTGCAATCACTTCTGTACTGCACTTCTGTCTGGATCTGCTGCTACTATGAACTTCTTAAACACAACCCCCCTTTTTTTCTTTGCCTGCGGAAGTCTGGCTCTTCCAATGAGCTCACCCGCAACAAAAGCTTCTTGGAGTCCTGTTCAGCTCCAGCTAGGGCCTACCTAACAACAGCTCCTTTCCTGTCATTCTCTTGCCTACCAGACATAGCAGCTGTATGAGTATTTGGGTGGGGAAGGAAGGAGATTGCAACATCCATTAAGAAAGAGGAAAAAAAAAAAAAAAAGGCGGCTTGTCTGTCTCTCACTTTTCAAGTGCAGCTGTAAAACTTTCCTTGGCCTTTGAAAACTGAGCTCTGCCATGTGGTGGGTGCGAGCTGTGGAATACATCAGCCTTTGAAGTCAGTCCTTTAAATAGGCAATTGCAAATGGCATCCAAATGTAAGCTTTTACAGCAGTTTTGCTACAAGCTGGAATAAGTTACTTATTCTGACAGTACACTGTGGATGCTAAGACAAAGTTATAAGTATCCATGCCTTTGTATGTGTCTCCCAGCCATCGAACCATGTTAACCCTGATGACAATAAATCTGAATCTCTAGAAATGTAGTTGTAGCATGACCCTCTTGTTGAAATCAACTTTGTATTTTCCTGCAGGTCTTCAGTGTTAACAAAAAAAACTGTGCCACCTGCGGCTGAAGAATGCTGTGTTCACATGATTGCAGCCACAGATAAGCAAGCCTGTCCTGAAGTGTTTGAGCTAAGAGTGGCTGAAAGGCAGTGTGACTGTCTTCTGTATTTCATTCATTTATTTACAGGGAAACATTCTACAGGCCACACCAGAGAAGGCAACTAAGAGCCTTAAAGCATTTATTTTGTCATCTGGAGTGTTCTGAGTGCTTAGAGACCAACTGCCACTTGGTACAATGCAGCACTTCATAGTTCTTAATCTATAGGCATTATTTTTCTACAGAGGTACATTGTTCTTATTTTTAATGCTGGGGATGGGGATAAAAGGTTTGTTTGCACAAGGAGCTGAGTTAACAGGTAGAGCTGCACACAGTTTTTTCTATTCTAATCTAATGTAAGATGATCTGAACAGGCATGGTGAGTTTGAAGCAAGTTGTGCTGCCCTAGCAAGAATGTGTCTACCTCTTGGATATTTGCACTGCATACCTATATGTATTTACCTACATTTCCTCACCATTGGGAAGTAGCCTTGTTACCTTACCTGCATGCACAATCAGATGTTCTTGGAGAAGTGAAAAATAGAGATGAGAAAGGAAACTATCTTGTATTGCTTTCCTGGTGCCTTCTTGTTAAGTTACTGACAGCAAAGTTTCTAGTATATGCCTGGTGGGAGAGAAATTCAATCCAGAAAAGGGAAAACCTCACTTATTTTTCAACAATACTTAGTTACATTCCAGAACTTACACAGCTCTCTTGGGAAATATCTTTCCTGTATCCATTGTCTTAATGTAGTGCCTTTCCTAATCGTTCTTTGTCATCTCCAAGCTTCTGGAAAAGTGAGTGTTTCCCAGGGTGTAGGTGGAGGGAAAAGAGTTTGCGCGTTGCTGCCTAGCTTCGCATAGCAATATTGTGTTAAGTTAATCAAGAGCAGTGACTCAGAGAAAATGAAGACTGGATAATCCAAGTGATTATTTATCACTTCTGTGGTCTACAGGATTGTCTCCTGCTGGAGAAAATAGTCCAAGGCGGTTTACTGCTAGGGAACACATCTTTATACTTATTCTAAATTTTTCCTTTCTGTAACTCAAAGGTAAAATCATTAGAAACCCTCTCCCTCCTTATTATTTCTTTGTGATCTACCACGTGACTCTGGATAACTCAGAGATTGCAGTGGTAGAGCCAGATTTCATCTCCAGCTCTGCCTCTAGAAGCCAAGTCCCACTTTGGCCTATAGCAAAAAGGGACTCGACCCATTCAGGACTGGCCTGAATGCACCCGTTCCCTCCCATGCTGCTCCCCAAGCCTTGTCCCTGAACCTGACACAGCAACTGTAACAGCTTACTCCAGTTTGGAGCCTAAAGAAGCTATCTTAACCTTTGTAAAGGGACAGGCGTGGGGGGCTTTTTTGCCTTTTTTTTGGTCTGATTTTACGATCTTTCAGCAATTTGTTCTGTCCAACTCAAATGGACACTTGTCTGCTGAACTAAAGTTAGGTACTTTTAAAGGGTGAAATACCAGTTGCTGTTAGTCAGTCAAAACTAATGCCCTGTAAACTCCTGGCTCTTGCCCCCACCCCAACCTTTGCATTGTAGTGGCTGAATTCCTCTTTGGGAAGGGATGAAACAGCAAGCAGGAGATGCTTCTGATGTGACTGCTGCCTGTTCCATCCTGCCCCTTTCTGCCTTCAAAAAGAGGGGTGCTGTGTTTGTGATCAGTGTACTTACCTGTACTCACCTGTAGGGTGTTGATCTTTCTGGCTTTTTTCTTTTTTCACCCTAGGATGATGAGAGTCTGAAATACTTAACTCACGAAGAGCAGGATGTCCTCATGTTCTTTGAGGAAACCATAGATGCCTTAGAAGATGACTTGGAGGAGCCGGTCCTACATGACAGTGGCATCCACTGTCAGTCTCCAAGGTCAACAGAAGAAAATGTATCCAGTCATTCAGAGACTGAAGATATCATCGACTTAGTACAGTCAACACCTGAGAGTAGTGACCATGAAGGCCCTCCTAGCAGAGATGCAGAACCAGGTAGTAGTATTTGTTGAAAGTGTGTTTTTTCCTTCTGACCTAGCCCTGACATATTCCAATTCTCATTAGATACAGCTAAAGAAATTCTGTACCTTCCTTACTACCTCAGGATGAATCTATTACACATCAGGAGCTCTAAGGACCACGATTTTAATTTGACTTGGGATTTTTGAAACTTACTGTTACTATAACTCTTTCTTTTTTCTTTTTTTTTCTCCACTCATGGAGGTCATGTGCATCATTAAGTTGTTGGACTGCTATCTACCTGGTGACTGAGTTGTAACAGAACTGAGTATTATGCAGAGTCATTGCAGCAAGGCAGACTAGTATTCATCAATGTGTTTACGCTCTGCATCTCTCTAAGACCTCTTAAGACTTTCTCTAAGAGTTTTAAGATAGCAGATTGTAGTGTTACTTTGTGTGGGACTGAAAGGCACGTGATCTTATCAATAAGTTTGTGACAAGATAGTGTATGGCATGTTGTTTTCTTCACCCTGTAGAATTTGCTCTCTCTGTTTTTGGAGAATGGATTTATCAGCTAATACATACAATGGGATGTAATGTGTCCTCTCCTGGCTGTTACAATAAAAAACAAGAATTGCAAAACTCTTATAGAAAAAGCAGCCATTGAAACACAGTAAAGCTAACATGCAGATTGTGAATGAATGGCAGAAAGAGGACTTCTAGTGAATGCATTGTAAATATGGTGATTTGAACTATAGCATCACCTACAAGATGCCATTGCTAGGAGTTCAGTTATAGTTTCTTCTGACAATGTGGGCTGAGTTTGGGTTAGAAGGTTTGGGGGAGGGGAGCACTGATGCTTGCTAATCCTAGGTGAAAGAAAGCCTTGTGTTCTGCTCTATGTGAAGACTTAATGACGTTATTGCTGCTTTGTCTTTTAAGTGTTGGACGCTACCTGGAGAACTGAAAGCCCTAAGCCAGCTGTACCTGCTGACCTTCCCCCACATCCCCCTGTACCAGCAATGTCTGAGGCACTTCCTCTTCCTCCTCCACCCCCTCCTCCAGTGCAGCATCCAAAATTGTTTCGTTCTGTCCCCACTCCGCTCATCATGGCCCAGAAGATGTCTGAGCAGCAGCCAGAGAGCAGGGTGCGCTTCCCCAGTGCCCTCAAGGAAGGGAATTCAGACAGGAAGAAAACCCCGGTAGCCAACGGTGATTATTTTGTGGGTCCGAAGCACCCTCCCACACCTGCACCCAAACTGCACCGATTCCCAAGCAACATCAACATAACAAATGTCAGTGGCAAAGAATTCAATGAGACTATTTCAAAAGCAGCAGTTAATGTCCAGGAGCGGAGAGCTCAGGTGCTGGCCAACATCAATGGAGGAGCTTTTCTGGCAGCTGAACTGGAGGAGAAGCTGCAGAAAAGTGATTTCTTGTCACGTAACAGAAGTTCTTCCTTAAGGGATCTCTCCTCTGAGCAAACACGATACGAGGCCCTGACAAAACTTGGCCTTGTTAAGGGAAAACAAGCTCAGGACCAAGTGGACCATGCCCCAAGCACTCAGCAGCTTGATGTGCAGCCCAAACAGGCAGATGCTGTTCCCAATGGATATCAAAACATCCATGAGATTTTAAAAAGCGAGCCCAGCCCTTTCCTTCCTATGGGCAAAACGGTAACAATCAAACCAGAGGTAGCTCTTGCTGCTAACAAGGTCAGCAGCACACAGCAGAACACAGCAAAAAATTGTAATGATTATAAACAACCTAGTCTAAACCTGGATATGAGGAGGAGATCAGGCTCACTGCCTAGGCCTTCAGGATTTCGATCCCAAGGGATAACGGTGAAGTTTGCTGGCCGCGGCTCAACGGAAGAAGCTAGGAGGGAGGCACTTCGGAAACTGGGACTACTGAAAGAGACAGCATAATTTGGACAGGAATGTTGTGGCAACAGGGGGGAAAGTCATAGCATGGCTTTGTGCTAGAATAGTCCCAACTGGATTGGGATCAAAGAGATTGGAAGAAAAAAGGGGAAGTTCTCTGCTTCAGGCAAGCTAAGGAGGTACTAGACACTGTGGAATGACCGCTCGTGTTTATCCCAGAAGGACTGGCACCACCACATACAGTCACGTACAGCAGTGGGTTTCAGCTCTCCTTCCTTCAGAGATACTCATCTGTTGCTCTTAGTCAAAGAGGAATTTTATTTAAGTAATGCTGAACTATAGCAGACAGCATCTTGTTAATAAAATGTACAGTACAGTATAGTTGTACACAGCAAACTGGATGGCAAATCCTCCTTTTGCTCTTTCTGAAGCCAAAACAGAGAGTTCCGTTTGTCTCGCCCACATGTGTGTCTATGTTTGTGGGAGCTTGAGATAATGTCAAAACTGAAATTTCTGGCCAGCGTGACACACTTCACTGAATTTTTGTTGTCTATATTATCTGGCTTGGCTTTGTTCCCTACCATTGGTGGAGTCGTCTTCTTCCTTGCTCTGTGCCCACTTGACTCAAGACTGTACAGAGGGTAGTTTCAGTTTTGACCTTCTCCTTGACAGTGGCCCAAGCTTCGAGTGGGTGACTGCATCGCTCTGCTGCTTCACTTGAAGTCTTGCCTTTCTTCCCAGCCACCTGCTTCTTGGTCATGCTCTAGCAACCTACGTGTCCAGTGAAAGGCACCAGATAAGCCTCAAGGATATGCACCATGCACCAGTTTTCGCACTGACAGCCAAAGAGTCTCCTGACAATCTGTGACACCAACTGTTCTGTACCAGTGATGATCTTATAGCAGAGAAGCCATAGGAACAAGTTAACTTTGTACCAAATGCGAGAACCTTATGTCAAAAGTCTTAGCTTTTACATTAGGGTTCCTGTGAAGAAACTGTTACTTTTGAACAATAGCTGTACTACACTGAATAGTTGTAAGTTCTGTTACTTCTAAAAACTGTCACTTGATCTTCCTGTAGTTTGATAGCCCTAATAATGCTCTGTTCACAGCCTTATTTGATTCTGCCCTGCCAATGCATAACAGAAGTTACAGCCAAAATTCTTGCAGGCTAAGTGGAGTTACAGGCGAGAGCTGTATGTGAGAGCACGTTGCTCCTGAATGGTCCAAGTTGGCGTTATTTTGCCTTTGTTCAACAGACATGCTTTTAAAGATGGTCCCAAAATATATTTGTGTGTTGGTTTGATTTTTTTCTTTTATATGGCAAAGCTGCTCTTCCACATTAAAACTCCCTTCCCTTTTTGTACACCTGAAAACATAAATAGCCATTTTAAAATCAAATGCCAAACTCCAGACCCTCTAAATTTCTTGTTGTTATTCTGCATGTTTAAGAGTTCTCAGTGTTTTGTGTTTTTCTAAAGGGAAAAACTCACTTATTCTCTGCACTTTCTAAAGCCTCAAGCAACCCCCTTTTTCCCAAGTAGCTGACTAATAAACCTTGGAGAAGAGGGGAGCGGCTATAATGGAAACTGACACACCCTTCAGCAAGGAGCTCTGACATAACTGTGATAAACAAGTTTGTAGTTCTTGTGGTAAAGTATTTCAAACTTGCTGAGCTGTACTTGCAAATGAAGCTGTCGTGAAGAAAAAAATCTTTGCGTCATTCTCAACCTGCCTCATAAGTTAAAGTTTTTTGGGGTTTTTTTGGTTTTTTTTTTTTTTTTTTTTTTTTTCTTCTTTTCTTTTAAATTGTCTGCTTGCTGCTTAAATTTTTAATTGTGTTGTTATGGTATCTGGCTGGTTCTGTTATGTAGTTATTCTTTTCAACCTTTTCACTGGGTAAGTGATCATGTTCCTCATTGTGACAGGCTTACTATACATAAGCAATCGGTAATTAAAATATGTGGCCATTCTTCAGTCTAGCAAAGCACTTACGCATGCATAATCAAATGTGAGAAGTGCTGCTGAAACAAAAAAGGCTGCTTGTATGCTGCAAGTAAAGCACATACTTATTTTGCTGGGCTCTGAGTCTGTAGTGCTAAATCAGGAAGACAAGGAAGCACATAAAATACATCCACGCACCTGCTTTAGTGCAGTCTGGAATGGAGTCCTACATGTGGATGATGCATCCTAATTTATTAACATAACCTGCTAAGTAAATTTAAATGTTTCATGACCTTTGTGCTTTTAAATCCTGTTGAAGCAAATTCTTCATTATAAATGTGAAGTGCGTACAAAGCAATCTTCGCATCTAATCATTTCTTGCTCTTCTTGGAGTTGTTTACAGCTGAGAGTCCATGCTAAGCAAACGGGGGGGGGAACCAAACCCTGACACTAATTGTTTCATTGAAATTCAGTCCTATTCAATAACTCTCTAACATAACCCTATTTAAAAAAAAATAAATTAGATGTTTAATATCTGAAGTATAAAGTTGCAGCATGCTGAATTAGCTGGATCATGTTCTTTCATTCTTTGTGCAGGGCTGCATCCTCAACCAGTGGGAAGTTAAGGGTTAGATCTTCATTAGGTAAACCAATTTCTGCCCAGTGAGGACTTGGAACGAGGTATTCATTGTGGCCCTTCATTATAGCAAATATCCTACTGGTAAATTCTTCTCTGTGCCTAAAACTGTAGTAAGTAAAGCCATGTACTAAATGAAGTTAAAGAGTCTAGCTGCTAATAACCTGTATATAAATTTAGCTCTATTTTGTGTATCTTGTTTTGTGTGTATATGTTGCTGTGCCCCCCCCCCCCCCTCGTGTTAGAAGTAACTGTCTTGCACAAATCTGATAAATCATCTATTAAACTGGGATAAAATCAATGAAACGATGGCTGATGGGAGGTGGAATTTTGTTCTTTGTCTCTTAGTAGCATGCATCTTTCTTGGAGGAGGGAGTGTATGTGTGAGCCAGAGCTCAATCCTGTCATGACATGGGTGAAGAAGGAAGAATAAAAAAAACACAGGGGGAGGTTTATGTCTGTTTTCTGCCAAGAGATGTGTATTCTCACTGCTGGGCTTCACTGTGACGAGGGTCCTTGCAGGAATGAATTTCATCCTGAGCAGTGTTTGAAGTAGGCAAATGCCCTCCTCTGCCAATGTTTTGCAGTATTAAAATGACTTTTCCAAGAGGAATAGTGTATACATGAAAGAATAGTAACTCATCTTTGTGTTTCTGTACCTGCCTTCCGTGGGTGTTACTGTAAGTGAGTGTGATCCTGCTGAGGGTAGAAGTCCTCCTTGTTGCACAGGACAAAATTCCCCTTTAGAGAATATCCCTACCCATCCCTTCTGAGCATGTGCATGTGTGTTTGCTGCCTCCCTGTCTTCCGTTTGGATACTTGCACATCAAGACTGCTAAAATACTTCCTTGGTTGTAAGTGCTGACTCTGGCATGTGGTACTACATGCTGCTGCCAAGTAAAGTATAGAGGCGAAGGTTTCTTAATGAAATGCTACATAGCTGAGGTGGTGGCTAAATGATCTTGCACTGGGACTTGTCCTACTTCAAATAGGGAATGGTTTAGAGCCAAAATTAACCACCTTTGATTTAATGAAAAACAACAGCAATGACAAAACCCTCAGAAGAACAGATGTTCAGGAATGAGTGGCTGCTTTTTGATCAGCCTCCCCAGGGTAAGGGCCACCTTCAGTGGCTTCAGCCCCATGTTCTTTAAGCAGGCTGCCCTGAGTAGGAGGCTGGAAGATGGCTTTACAACTCCAGGTTGCATCTGGGAGCAGCTGGAACCCTTGAAATGATTGCACTGTTTTGAAGAGGGATGGTTTTTTGTTTTGTTTTTTTTTTTTTATTGTACCTTAAATACAGGTGGTGTAGAGCATTTGTCCAAGTATCAGGGGTTATGTGTCATAAAGGGTAGAATGGAAATCACTCTAGAAAAAAAAACTAACTCCCATTTGCACAAGCCACTTGTTTCTCCCCCAGGCAGGATGTTGGTGGTAGCCAAAAAGCATCAGCAGGTCTAGCAGCCTGTCCCCAAGCTTTCCAGGGCTGCCTCAGGGCTCAAGTATGTGTCTGAGCCAGGACAAGGCAAGTGGCCTCTCATAACTGTGCCCAGCTGCAGCCTGGAGCTGGTGTGAGACAATTTAACTTGGCTCAAGCTGTAGTGAAACTTAAACTATGTTACAGTGCCTCACCTTTGCTGTAGGGTAAAACCTTACACAGCTGCCCAGTTACTGTCAGCTTTTCAAGTGGCTGCAGCTTTGGGAATAAGCTTTTGATGTTTTGACTCCTTATGTGCTTGTTTTATACATATATATATATACACACACACAAAATTGGCTTCTCCTTTAAAAATAAACAGCCTCAGAAAGCGTTATCTGTAACTGATCGGGGAAGGCATGAGGCTAAACGTAGGTCATAGTTTTAGCTCAGCAACTTGGGCTGGTTTTCTGTGTGCCTCTAGCAGTAAACAAAACTGTAATTTTCAGGGCTCCTGAATGAACTCAGACTGTTTTGTAACTGAATGCACAAAGGTAAAAATTACGGAACACATTCTTTAGCTGCCTGGTTGGTCATCGTTATTGCTGGCAGAGCGGGAGCCCAGGGTAGTGCAGCTCGGAAGCAGTGGTGAGCGCAGTGATGTGGGGGATTGCTCAGGCTGTGCTGGAGGCAGATAGAAAGCCAAGCCCTGATGGTTCAGTTTTCAGGTGTATCCCATACCCCTACAGCACCTACAACTCCAACCAACTTGTTCTTGATGACTTGGATCCTACGCAAGTTGTTTGATGTCTTTAATAGTTCAGTACTGAAAGATAGGGGGTAAATGTGGAGTGAGTGGAAAAATCTGAAAGTCTGTTTACCTTACTTAAACTCATTTACCTCTAAATGGTATCCTCTAACCTTTCTTTTGCTCTAAGAATCTGACAGCAGGTTGGCTTGGCTTCATCTACCAGTCTACTTTTCGTATTTTGGGATGTTATAAACTTTAGATCTGTGCTGGAATAGCACTGGCTGCAGCTATGTTGGCAACAGTCACGCCAAGGATGGTTTGAGAGGTATCTGAGGGCCTGTGAAGGCAGCGGTGTGACTGCTCAGTCCAGAGGGAGAGGAGTGTGGTCCCTGCCTGCAGTGAGGCAGTTCTGCCATCCCCTTAGGCCTTCATTTAGCATTGCTTGGCCACTAGCTGGAGACTAGCATACCAGCATAAGCTCATGTACTGGCACTAGTAATTGAGTTTAGCAAGGTGATTTTAAAGTAGATGTGGATGCTCCCTTAGATGTGGGTCTTAGACAAGAGGAAGACTTTAAATCATTGCTTCTTGCATGCAACCCTCTACCTGCGCAGGGTCTTGCTTTCAGATAATCCCTGCAACTCATAGAAACAAAGGCAGGGGAATCTTCATGACAGTGTTCACTCCCAAGCTATAAATATCTTTCCCCTGAGGTAAGGAGGGTCCTTAGACTAGATGGAGCCAAATCTTTCCAAGGGAACACACCCTTCTCTTGTGTGTTTTGTTTTTGTTTGGTCTTTTTCCCCCTCGGAACAGGGCTTTCTCTTCCCATGCAAGGTGATCCCTCCCAAATTAGGAAATGCCTTCCTTGAAAAATTGTCAGTGTATCCCTGACTACACCAACTGGTCCAATGCGTTCTTACCTCAGGGGATTAGTGAGGAAACATTATTTTTGTTAAAAGGGCTAGCCATTACTTCTTGGCCTTTGGAGTTTCCACAGGGTCGTAATTACCTCCTGCTACTTTCAACAGGCAAGATAAAGAAAACCAGAAGAGGCTTCAGTAACTTTAGGATTAAACTGAACAGGCACAAGGAACAGTAGGGAAACCAGCTGGCAGGCGTGAAGGAGGAACTCTGCTTCAATTTGTCTTTTCTTTATGAGTCTTCGCACCTGCTCCTGAGCTTTAATGAAGGTTTCACAGAACCCCAGGAATTGCAAACTAATTCTGAGAGGTTTGCCAAAGCTGCTGAGGCACTGTTATCCTAGGACCATTATTTTATTCTCAGATGGGTGTCTTTGTGTCACAAGGAAATGCAGTTGTAACAGTATCCTCACCTGAGGGACAAACAAAGCCCAAGTTTTTGGGGTCTTTTTTCCCCATTATTTAAAAAAAAAAAAATAGTTCCCTTTCCAAAGAAAATAACTTGATAAAAACTAGGGTGTTTGTTGAAGGTTTGAATTGAAAAGAAAACAAACCAAATCCTTTGCTTATCCATCAACTTTAGGTGCAGCTCCACTTTCCAAAGCCTGTTAGCTGGAACATCCCCATGGCCACGTGCTCTAGCCAGCCAAGGACTCTGACAAACTGCTGCCTCAGGTCTATCACAAATATTTGCTTTAGTCCCTTTGCTTGCAATCACTGCACCCAGTACTATGTCCCCACAGATCCCACATCCAAGCTCTCCCAGTAAGCCCACATCCACCTCCCAGTGTCTCTGTGCTCCCAGTGAGAGCCCAACACAGACCCCAGGGCAGGTCCCATCTTCTTGAGCTGTGGCTCGTTCAGCCCAGGAGCAACTCAGAAGCCTTAGGGAGCTCAGTGCAGCTGCGTGGCAGGGTGTAAGCATCCTTCATGAGCCTGGAGAATGAGCACTGAGCTCCACGGGGCCTTGGAGACCCCAGCTCTTGCTGGGCACAGCGCACACTGGTGCTTAATGGCAGGTATCACAGCACTCCCCTCTTATCACTGACTGGTTTTCCATGCAAGTCACTTCCCCTCTCTGATTCAGCTTCAGAGCTCTCAGTTATAACTGGATCACTCATTTCCTCAGAGGTTTGGGGAGGTCAGCTTTACCATCAAATGTTCGTGATGTGGTTTTTCCTGTAATTTCAACGGAAGCCCTCTACTCTCTGGGCTTTTGTTATTGTAAGCATCAGAAAATTGTGTAAGTTTTTTTTTTATCTGTTCTCTGCTTACTTATCCATCCCTGCAAGGAAGGGCAAGAGCTGTGTTTCCCAGCTGGGAAATGAGGGCAGTGATGTTAAGCTAAGAAAAAGGGCGCAGAGATGAGCTTGACCTTCCAGTTCCCAGGCGTATGCACTAATCCTGAATCACCCGTCCTCTCCCACCACCACACCTACTGCTTCAGGAGCATTTACTTGCCAGCCCAGGAGAAAAACCAGCAGCCCAGAAGGTTAGACTCACATGTGCAATGCGTTGTTCATACTCTTGATTAATGATGATAAGCCACCCATTGTACTGGTGGTCAGAGGGTAGAATGACACCAGAAGGAAAAGACCATTCGTACAAGCTGCCACAGGAGGAGGGAGGTTATTTCTTCATATTTAAATGTCTATTAGGAAATAGCTGTCAGCATGTTTCTGTTTCCAATATACAAGCCAGCACAAAGTTAGAGGATCAACAGGGTCTTCAGGCTTCATGACACAAACTTCATTACCGTGGAACATTTCCTGCCTCCTAAATGGATTTAGTTTGCCTGATTAGGTTTACTTTTTATTTACGGCATGAGTTTTCCAGTCCGCTCAAGTCCAGGAAATGGGCCCTGCGTGCCCAGCACGGTGGTTCCTGGTATGTCCTGTAATAAACCCCTGGGCTCTGCGCCAGCCGTGCCAAGAGCGGAGACTTTCCTCTGCAGCGTGTCTCCCTGCAGGCAACAGCAATGCTTTCGCTGAAACCAAAAGCTGGTTTGAGTTTACATTAGGTAAGACTCGCAGCTAGTAATAAACCCCTAGTTTCACAGGGCGTGGGATTTGGGACCAGCCCGAATAATAAACCACAATTACGCCTCTCGGGTGTTACCATAAGAAAGGGAGAGTTTGTCTAAGGGCTGCTGTTGCGTCCATCTTTCCCCTGGAAAAGAAAGGCTGCTGCAGGAGGGATGAGGAACCAGTGTCTGCCTGGAACAGCTCGGCCGAATTCCCAGAGAGAAGCGTACTGATCCTCTCTGACCAGGCTGACGGCCAGGTCTTCCTCCCAGGAGAGGGCTCATCCTGCCGTGAGCCCGAGGAGGAAGCCAGAGCCCCCATCACCACGTGAAAAGCTTCTCAGAGCAGAGATAAGAAAAGCCAAGGCCGCCTCTGAGATCCCTCTCCCTGCTTGGTTACCTAGGCCTCAGTTCCCTCATTCCAGGGATGCAACTTCCAGCAACTCATAGCAATTTAATAACCACTTACTGGATTAATACAATGGAGACACCAAATCTCTCTTCAGGTGGGTTATGAAAGCCTTACCGATGCAGTCAAGTCTTGCTTCCCAGGAGAGAACATCTGCTTTTTAGCTTACTATGAACAGATATATGAGATGTATGTGTGCATATATATACATAATACATAATTTAAGAAATTGGATACTGGCACAGCAAGGAGGACAACCAGCTCAGCTGGACAGTGACACCGAGATACAGGGCAGCTCTGCAGACAGGAACAGCTCTCCCCTGTAGAGCAGACTCGGGCTTCCCATGAGAGCTGGAGGGGGCTTCCAGCAATCCTCTCCCTGAAGAGACACAAGCAAGGACGAGTGGTGGCCCCGATGCCAGGCACTCCTGGCCCTGCTGGCGTGGAAGGGTTTCTGAAACCGGCTCCCTTGGAGCATCCTCTGGTCAGTCACTGCTCTTTCATGGCATTGCTGTTTTCAACCAAGAGCTGCCCAAGAAGTAAGCCAAGGGTTAAGAAATTGATGTCTATCTCCAAAATGGGGATATTTGATTTGATTTAATTTGATTTAATCAAATTAATCAGAGAAGAGGCTTTTAAGGGACAGATTAGTGGCTACAAAGCCCTAGGACGTAGGACCAGCAAGTGGAAAACTGCAGTCCTGAACAGGCTCCTTGGGTATCCCCAACTCCTGTGTTTGCATGGGCTTTTCCTTGTTTGTAGGGGAGATAGAGCTGACAGTAGTGGCTCATGCTAGCAAAATTCTCTCATTAACACTGTTTCAGCATTTCTTCTCCCAGAGCGAGCTGACTGCAGTCAGAGCTACCCAGTTCATTTGCTCACACATATTTAGAGATGTTTCATGCCTTAGCATACCCTGTCTGAGCCTCTGCTACCACTGGAGAAGGACGCACGTCTACCCCCAAGCCCCATATCTGCCAGTCCCACAGAGACGCCTTAGGTAACACCTCTAATAGCCCCAGGCACCTACAGGATTCAGCTCCAGACAAAGGCACCTGAATTTCGGTGGCGATGCACACACAGGACACCTTGCGCCCACTGCCACAATGGAGGTCTCACCCTAAAGAAGCTACTCACCAAGTAGCTGCTGAGGCTTCACTGATCTGATCTCTACCAACTATAGCAGGACTTCGATGCCTCGCACACAGCATAGACATCTCAGCCGATTTCCACACTCAGGCACCCGTTAGAGGCAAGAAGTAGCACCTGAGCAATTTTGCATCTATATGAGGCTTTATGGGTACCAGAGGGGTTTTTTTTAGTGGCACCAGCAAGACACAACACATCGCTCTTTACAGCATCACTCCCTGACCAGTCACACCACCTTTCATGGTGCTTCCATGGAGCTTCCTGCATTTTAAGGTCTTCTTCCAGTTCAAATTCCTATTTTGAGGAAGAGCAGTACACACAGGAGTCTCCTCATGCACATAGAGCTCAAATTCCTATGTCTGGGAGAAGAATTTGCAGTCTCAAATAAATGAGGTATGAACGCCAACAAGCTCTGTCTACCCCAAAATGAGGCTTCTCACCTGTTTCACTGCAGGATGCCAACAGAGGAGTGGGGACGGCCAAATGACCATCAGGAGTGATGGAGCTTGCCTAGGACCAGGCAGCACTGACAGGTTTAGCAATACAGCTGCTTAGATGGAAAGGTAACACCCTGCAGTAGTTCCTGGACGGTGAGTGATAACGCATTCAGGCAATCAGCACACTGGAACGGCACTTGGCCATGCAGAGAAGTGACGGTCCACTAGGACAAGCTGCCACAAAATCATCACTGTGCTATCAAGGGGGCTCCACTGGCAAGAGAAGAACTCGCTACAAGTATTTTCTGCAAATAGAGCTGAATGATGTAACCAGCCTTAAAGTACTGGATAATTTATCAAGAGCAGGCCACTGGTGTTATTTCTCAAGGACATGTGTAGCCCCAAGGATTTCACACCACGTAGATAAACTCAAAGTTAGTATTTTTCCCAAAATGTCAATAAATGACATCAAACAGATGGAGCAGAGCTCACAGCCTGGTACCTACCAGAACCAAGCGACCCAAAACACAGACACGTGCTGGCTTTCTCATCCTGCTGCCAACTCCAGGGCTGCACCGGTCCGGCTGCCCACTCTGCGGCAGAGGGAGGTGGTTCACCCCTGTGGAGTACTGGGGTTTGGATAAGCGATGATGCTTATCTCGATTTACCTAAAAAATGCTACTATCAGAATTACAAGGAACAGATGTAAGATTGCAACAAAACTACAGAGTCTCCAGAAGCTAAAAAATAATGTCAACAGCTGTATCGCAGCAAAAAAGTTGGTCCATGATGGTACCTTCAGCAGGCAAGACCATCACCAGCATCCAAAATCACTTCCCAGGTCCCACTTGTGAGCATTACAGCTGTGAAACACATTAATGAGAGTACAACAGGGGTGTCCTTACCAAGACAACCCTGAGGTACTACCAAAAAGTTGCAAAAAAAAAAAATTCAGGGGTAAATATGATAAAGTTTTCAAGCTTTTGGGCTGTCAACCATGACTTGTTTCCAGCAGAAAAGGTCACTCCCCTTTATCCCATGCACAACAGAACAGGTAAATGTCAAAGAACAAATAAGCATCAGCAAAATCTACATTTCTTCCTCCTTCTCAAGTGTCTCAACCATTTTTTTTAATTTGCTCAATGGCTTGGAGCCAGGTAATGGAGGGAAGGAAGGAAGGAGTCTTTTTAACAAAACAGTTTGTTCTTCTAACAACAATCATAAACACTAAGTGTTTTAATGGCACAATCGTACCCTGACAATAATAACTTAAAAGCAAAGTTTATAATCCGAACAATACAAGTAAATGTTTTGACATTTACTCACTTGTTTGATTCTTGCCCAAATAGTTTCCTACTCCCAGTATGCTTGGAGTGGTTGGAAAAAAACTATTTATAGTTGAGTTCTGAGAAGAGACAGCAAAGTGTCATCTCAGAAAAGCATCTTCAGTGAGGCAGAATGGCACGCAGCCGACGAAAAACCTTGGTGTGGAAAAAATTAGTGACGAAGCTCAAAAGAAAAGGATAAAAAAAAGGAAAAAAATTAATATATTTATCAGGGGGCAACAGCAGGCTCATAGTATTATTGTTGTATTTATTTTGAAAATATTCACTTACCCAGCTCGGATACGTTGTCTTAATACTACAGCACCACTTTGGGGGGGATGATAGTAATTAGCAAGTTAGTTTACTCGCTTTTTCATTTATACCTCCTGACAGAAAAGCACAACGACCATTTCGATAACGAGCGCGTAGCCGACAGCGGCTCAGCGACTCTGCTCGGTCAGTGCGGTGCCTCTCCCGACGGCGTCAGAGGTCTTTCAGGTCGAACGTGCACGGACTATTAATTGCTGGCCCTTGGCCGCAGCCGTTCGGAGTCGGTGCTGATGCTGATCGGCCGGACAGGCTGGGAGACGCCGCACTGCCGGCCCGCGAAGCCCATCCTGGGTTATTTCTCCAGTTCAGCACTTTTCAACAGCACCGCGTTTACTAACAGTAAAACAGTTACAGTCAAACGCCTTCCCCTGTAAAGGGAAGGCTGCATCAGCAAACTGCCGGAGCCGAACACAGTAACTCCTTGCAGCTCTCACCGTGCCGCCCTGCCAAGCACACAATTACTGCTTCACTGGGAAGGGCAAACGAAAAAAACTGAAAACTTGAGCACATCAGGCAGCCTCCACCATACCTGAGATGGTTTTCTAAGATTTAGTGTTTATAAAATCACATGATGCATGTGTGCCGCGCTGTATGTGCATTGATGTGTTTGCATGTATTTTTAATCTCTGTAACACAAACAGCAGAACTGACTTATTTCTCTGAAGGCTTGGAAAGCTAATAAAATTAGAACAAGTCTGAAAACTCAGCAATTCATTAGAAAAAAGAGGTTTATACCATTTAAAAAATTTTATCATATTACAGCATTGTGGGGTAGAAGATGGCCAATACTGCCAGCTGGAGTTCCAGGTGTTGCCTCTGAGTGTTGACATTCCCAGGTGCACCCAGCACGTTCCGATTTCAGAGCTTCCCAGCCACCTTGGCTCCATCCCAGAACAAGGACTAACACAGCACCTCAGCTCAAACAGGTTTCACGAGATGCACCATAAATGATAGAATTGCGGAACAGTTTGGGTTGGAAGGGACCTTAAAGACCATCTAGTTCCACCCCCCCTGCCATGGGCAGGGACACCTTCCACCAGACCAGGTTGCTCAAAGCCCCATCCAGCCTGGCCTTGAACACTTCCAGGGATGGGGCATCCACAGCTTCTCTGGGCAACCTGTGCCAGCGCCTCACCACCCTCACAGTGAAGAACTTCTACCTTATATCTGACCTAAATCTCCCCTCTTTCAGCTTAAAGCTATTACCCCTTGTCCTATCACTACATGCCCTTGTAAAAAGTCCCTCTCCAGCTTTCCTGTAGCCCCCCTTTAGGTACTGGAAAGCCACAGTAAGGTCTCCCCAGAGCTTCCCCTTCTCCAGGCTGAACCACCCCAGCTCTCTTGCCCTGTCTCCCACAGAAGAGGCATTCCAGCCCTCTGATGCCCTCAGGTGCATCTCGTCAGATCACACGGACCTATGTATGTTGAAGTTCCTCAGGTGGTCACGAATCTGATCTCCTGCAATGGGAGGGACTTCATTCCTCCAGTCCCTGCCTTGAGTTTTAAGAGCTTGAGAGATGCAGGAAGAGAGATTACCACCGAAAACCGAAGCAAAAAAATGGTTGAGTACAATCACGCAATACATTTTCTGGTTGTCAGCAAGCCAGCTCAACGAGCCTCACGTCAGCGAAGCCTCAACTTCAAATGCCTGGACCTGACTTTAGTCCAAATTCTTTCCAGAGAACGATAAGATAACAAAAATCCTTTACACAATCAAGGACATGAAACAATTTCTCCTTCATCTACGTACATTTTCCCAGATTTAACTACTTCCATGCGTGCTCGGGAACGCTGCTTTAGAAATGCTCTTTGCAAGAGCGCCTTTGGCTAGCATCGCTTGAGAAACATCCTCTCTCCCATCAAACGATGCCACAGCTTGAATTTGGCATGATTTCCCCAGTGACCCATCGCACCTGCGGTCACTGCACTGTAGGAAAAGAGGAGCAATGATATTAGACATAACTTAATTAAACATCCTGTAATCTGGATAAAGCAGCAATATTCGTATGTAACAGAGAAGCACTGATCAAAATACAGGTTATTTCCCTGTTCCTGTATCAAAAGCAGGCTGCTCACCTAACTGTTTTAATTAAATATTCTTTAAAGGAAGACAAAGCATTCTAATGACATAAAACAAAAGGAAACTGTGCAATCCCTACAGCAACAAATTGTACCTGAATCAGGTGGCAAAACTGCTCTGCAAGCAGCAGGACAGCACCTAACCACACCACCAGGTTGTGGGGCTAGCAAACAGAAGAGCAAAGAATAAATAGGATGCAAACAATTTTTTTTTTTGCTGTATATGTTCAACCCCAATTGTTTCACTCGCAATGATTTTGGCTGAAAGATTTTTATTCAGTGTAACATTAGAATAATTTATTTTAAAATTAAACTTCAAAAGTTTTCACTGAATTGTTTTGTGGTTTCAGCCTGAAGTCAGGGAAATCCCCAGCTGACCCCAAACTATTTTCAGCAAATAATTTTATAAAGATATTTCCATTGACCCAAATTCCATCCAAGGCATTAGATTGACACATACAAAATAGAGCTAATGTGAATTCACATTTTATTTTTATGCAGTTACCCAATTTGGATAAATTAAGTTCTTTTGAAACTAAGCAGCATGTTGAGAAAAGGAAGTTGACTTTAGTTTGAACCACAATTAGATGCTTAATTTGCTATTAGGAATTGGCAGGCATTTTTCATCAGGGAAATGGAAATTAGATTTGACCAATGGATATGGTCATATGCTGTAGAGACATTCCTGGAAGATCTCAGAGTTACAAATGTGATTAATAAACGTACCCATAAATTTTATGTGGAAAAAACTGACATGAGGAGTCACACAAGACTTGAAACACAAGACCTGGTCTTCCTGCAACGGACAATACCTTCTCTGAGCACAGACAACTGTACCTGAAGACGATTGTGAAGACACAGGGGTTTTTTGGGCGACTGCACACTTTCAGGATACTTGCCTCCTTACAAAATGAGATCTGGCAGAAATCTGGAGAAACACATGTATGTGCGATGTTGTAAAAACTTCACAGCCCACTCTGCAAACTGGAAGTTGCCTACCACCAGCCTGACCAGCGAAGTCCTTGGGGAAAACGTGCTCCAACGATTCCAGCACTTCTCAATCCCTGACTGCTGTTACAGCTCGTGAATGAAAGGAGCAGACCTAGAGCTGCGCTTGCAGTTTTCCACTCTCAATGTTCAATTCTGTGATTAAAGAACATAACTTTAAGTGGGTATATTGTAAAAACCTGACGACTTCTCTCCAAAGCATCACTGCTTGACTTACCTCGGGCCAGTTGTTCGGTTCGGTTCCCCACGCGGCTGCCCAAGCCCTGGGTCTGCACAACACAAAGGGGGCAAGAGGACGCTGCTGCAGATGAGGTGGTGCTGAAGTCGCTTCTTTCAGAGCCACTGTCTGCATCTGACAGTTTATGTTATGTGAAATGATGATCTCGGTTTCAGAACTCCTTGCTAAACGGCAAGAAAATCTTTGCATTTACTAAGCATGCTTCAAGTATGTTTTTTGGTGCAGGAGTCCTCTTGCTTCGATAAAATCCCATCTATTCTTACGTAGCTTGTACGAAGCGCTGCCTGAGCTACAGCCCCATGACATACCACAAACTCTTCAAAACATCATTTCAGAAGAACAAACTCAATGTAAACAGACAGACACCAATTCTAAATTACAACACTTTATTGCAGCATTGGCAAAGGTCAGATTTCTGAAGCTGGTGAAGATCGGGCGGCATTTCTGTATGAAATGTTACAATTTTACAAGTCTCTCTTCCTACATGCAGAAACCAAAACCAGTGGTAAAAAGGATTTTAAAAGAGCTAGAAAAAAGAATTAGTAGTAACATACAGATGAGCTCTTTAACTCAATTAACTACCCTCTACCTGAAAGCAAACAAAAACCTATGCTAATAAATAACAGATTGTCAGAAACAGAACAAGAAACCTCATTTCTACTTAAAAAAAAAAATTCTACCTGTTTCCAGACTTAAATCTTTTTTCTTTTTTTTTTTTTTTAACTTTTTTTTTTTTGTTTCAATAGACACAGAGGCTTATCAACCCATGAAGATCAACAAAATATTTGGATCCACTCCTTGACATCCTCCTGTTATGCTGACTGGCACATTTTGGTTTTCAATGATACATACAATGGGCTCAACTATATCCCTGTCCTTAGGCTGGTGTCAGGCTGTTCCAAGCAGTACGAGTCAACACCCTGTGTTAATCAACTTCACATTCTATTTTAAACCTTAACAGACATTTTGCCTCCTTGGCTCTCAAGTTTTTCACCCCTCCCCACTCCCCACCCTCTCTTTCTTGCTTGTCTGGCAGCAAAAGGCTATTCCTTAACCAAAAACCTTCTCGCTGAGGAGTGTTTGAGAAGAAGTTATCCCACTTGTCAGGGTTTTCTTTTAGATTTCACTGTTTGCTCTATGTTTTTCTACTATAGACTTGCAGCCCCCAAAGAATACCCTTCCAACACAAAATGCTCGATTCAGAGATAACGTAACTTGCGTCATTTAGAACTTTGTTCTCCCACACACTGAGCTGTCAAAGACCTTTTCCATTCCAGTGTAATCCATCTGAATTTCAGGTTGGTCTTTGTTTTCGCCAAGCTGCTCACTGGTTAAGTTAACCATCTCATTCATTTACTTCTGCTCTTATGAGAAAATTAACCCTCAACGCAGTTCCCATAACAAAAAGCTTTTTTTTTTTTTTCTTTTTTTTTTTTTGGTAGGCCAGACTGGAAGCTTCCACTTGTTCTCTGTGGGGTTGAGGGGGGAAGAAGGGAGGCTGTTATTTCTGCCCCACGGCCCCAGCCTGTCCCAGGTTTCGATTTTGAACGCTCTAGACTGACATGCTGAGATGTGTCCACTGCTCTCATTTAATCGCTGGAGGACTCCACTATCCACAACATCAGAGATACAGGACCTAATGAAATGACACTTGCTGCTGGATCAACGTCTCCTAAGAACAGAAAGGAAAAAAAAAGTTTAATGTGAGATATTCAATACCGTGTGGGTTAGCAACCACTGGAATCAGCTGCTAGTGATTTTGATACCCGTTTAACCTCTATATATTAAAGTTACATATTTCTATTATCTGCACAAATTTTAAAAAAGACCACATCAGACAAAAGAAGGTACATAATCTATATCAGAAAAAGTCCCCTATGCAATCTCAGCAGATAAATCTAAAATTGTTCAGAAATAGACAGCGGCCTTATCCTCCCAGATGAGATGCTAAGCTACTTAAGTGCACAGCTAATTTGTGAATTTGTTGAAATACAATTGGTTTTAAACAGCATTCATTTTTTGTGCAGTTTCGTCATGTTTAGAAGCACTGCAGAAATGCTAGAGGGCTTTCTAGAGTCAGATAGTTGTTTAGAACATTTTTAGAGAATTGACAGTTGTATCAAAATCTCTGACCACCCCTTGTTCATGAAAAACACGTCTCTACCCAGAAAAAGCCACATTTAATTCTCTTACGAACACAAGTATGGATTGAAAAACTACACCAATTTGCAGACATGTGATTCAACAAGACCAGAGTAATCCAGCAGTAATGCTAATTTAATATCACTAACTTCAGCACAACTGTCAAGCTACTGTATCCGGGCTGGTTTTCAGTTGCTTTGCAGACTGCAAATTAAGATTTAGTAGTACAAAACAAAGTGAAAATCAGACATCTACAATTACACAAAAACTCCAGGGCTACACACCCAAGTCTTTTACCATGTAATCAAAACAGTTCATGTTTCTTTACATTAGTGCACAAACCTCACGCATTTGCTGAACAGTAATTTAATCTAAACCTAGTTTTTACTGAAAATCTTGCAAGAAAAATATTACAAGTATGTTAAACTGGACACAGTAACTTTTGTATTTCTTGTACCAGATAAAACTTTCACAGTAATTCTGTATTCTTATGTATTGCTTTGTTTTGTTATCCACTATCTGTGTATTTTACATAAACACTGTATATTTTTGTCAGGAAGTACTGAGCTGATGCATCACTAGAACTTACTGCAGCATCACTTCTCTTACTTGGTTTTAACCATCTTTTAGTGTTGTGTAAGACAACATTCCAATCTTTGTGGCACACTCAATATCAGGAACATCGGTTATGTGGTTGCAAAAGAAAGGAACTATAATTTTAACATATTTAGTAGAATGAGATTTCATTTGCAGAATGTTACAACTGAGAAGAAACTTCAAACATCAATGAATTGCAGAATTGTGCTTTTACCTCTCCATCTCCTTTAAAAAATTAATTCTACCATTGGTGGGGAGGGAAGGAGAAGGGCTAGGACTAGCTGCATGTCTCTAACTTCATAAAAACTACTCTCATCCAAAACAGCAGCTGCCATGGCATGTTGGTGGCAGATAAGGCAGAGTACGCAGTGTTTCAGTGGTTTAGGGCAAGATGCTGCTGGTAAAAATCTTAGCAGCAGTTCTTCCAAAAAGAGGTATTTCACACAACATTTCTCTCCAAATTAGTAAACTTGATCCAACCCCGTATTTGGCAAGATCAAACTTTGCAGTAGCTGTAATTAAAGACATCTTGAACTGTATGTGTAAAATGAATCAATTTTTTGCAACAACTCCCCCCACTTCCCTTCCCTACTATCAACACAGTAATTAATTTGTATAAAAATCTTATAGTCATCTTTTCAACACCACTGCTTAAGTATTAATACTGCCTACATACTCCATGTGCTAGAGAAACACACCGATACACTTTTACCTAACTATGGCTACAGTAGAAAACTGGAACATGTAAAGATGCACAGAAACATTATACATAGTATAGGCTATCAAATAATCACAAATCCATTGCAGGTGTGAAGTTGGGAGAACTAAGTCAGCAAGAAAACATTATGGCTTAAATTGAAACATGCCCAGGACAATGTATGAAATCAAGTCCCTTCTGCACATTGTTGACATCAAAAAAATTCTGAGTATTTCTTAACTTGTGAGATCTTTGAAATTAAATTTCACGCTTCTCCCTAATACCTTCATGTCCCTCCATCAATCCACAATACTCTATGCACTTCTGGAGTAATGTATTTCTTCACAAATTTCAGGAACCTTCCTTCTCATCCAAACACCTCCTCTCAAAACTCACTTGCTGCTTTGCTTTTCATGACTAATCTCAGCTTTGGTGATCCCTGTTCTCTCTCCCCTAATCACATCAACCAAGAACAGGAACATGAAATAGAAACACAATGAACACCTGGAATTTATTTTTCTGTTTTAAATATAATGCTCCTTCATGAACAGTTCTGTGTGTGCCTTATTCTGCTGAATGCGTTTTCTTGCTTTCAGATGCATGAGCTTTAGAGGGGGAGGCCAGTTCTTAAAGAGGAAACAGCATCTGAAGTTCAAACTCCTGCTCTGAACTGTTGCCTGCATGAACAGCAGAGATAATTTACAGAGACCGATCTTTGCTTTCAGCTCTCCTCCCACAAAAGTGGCCTTTGAGAATTAACAGTATGTATATATTCCTGTATACTGGCAAGAGAAGAAAAATACTGGAGAGTACCAACTTAAGTTCTGGGAAACTTAAATTCAAGTACCTCTCATGCCACAGCTTCTTTCTTGTTTCATAGATCTATGGAATTGGACAAAATATCACTTGTCTTCCACATGGGAGTGTGTGTGTTTATGTATCAGACCATGAGGTGACTTGATTCCACCATAACGAATGCAGTAACAGAGATTACAGACATATTGTACCTTAATAGGGGCTGGAGAGAAATTTCAACAAATGTAAAGGTGTTTAGAGTCATTCTGAACACATTACTACTGCTGGGGTGACTAAGTCGTCGACAGCAAAATTGGAAATTACATTCTGTAGAATGTTAACATAGCCATTTTGTATTGAAAAAAGTGTAGCACTAGATTTAAATAGCTATTATCAATTTAGCTTTGCAAGAATATATTCTCTGGAACAATCACATTTCAGAACATGTGTTTCTGGACTAATAAAATACTAAGGTGCCCTGGTCATTTCCTAACGAATCTGAATTATCAACTTCCATACTGTAAACACCACAGATTCAAATAATCCACAAAACCTAGACTCACCTAAGTAAGAGAATCTTAAGCTGTGCAAAAGCAAAGTATTCTGACAAAATCAAGTCAAAGTCATAGCATGCAAAGTGGGCTCTTATCAGGAAGGTGTTTGAGGATTGGTAGGTAGTTTCCAGAGGGCTACAAAGCTGCAGGGGGTTTTCTTATTATTTTGTATTGAAACAACTTGTTTAAACAAAGAGTCTTTATAAATGAGTATACTAATAACTAAAATCTTGCATTCATTTCCCTCTAAACTATAACTGTGATCAGGTCTCTCTTCACCTTTGCTGTATGGGTTAGACTTGCACCTACAATTGCAGAGCCCCACAAGCACCATAGACAAAACACCTGAGGAGCTGGCTTTTCTTATTCTTTCCTATTCAATTCCAGTGCAGTCCACCAAAAGAAGCTGCAGGTTTTGGACACCTCCCCCCCCCGCCCCCCTTCATATTCCTAACCTGGGCTTTCCTCCCATAAAACAGCTGAAAAGAGAGGTTGGAATTTCTCTGCTGAGTTTCAGTGGTTTTCATGGAAGGCTACACTAGCATGTGTATGTATTGGGGAAAAGAATGTAGTACAGAATCAAGAATGACAACTAAGAAAAGGTCAAGATTAAAATACTGGAGAAAAAGGTGAACTAAGCTAGCACACAAATAAAGCACTGAATTTTTTAGTATTTATATCTAGAAAGTGAAGATGGGAACCATTTCATCATAAAAATCTCTGAAGCAACTGTAAAATATTACTGCTAAACTAATGGCCTCTCAATTTTTTTTGAAAAGAATACAAGAGATCGTTGAAAATGACAACTAAAGATTTCAAAAGCAGCATGATGAACCAAGGGATAGATTTGTCAGTTCAAGACAGTGCCACACCAACACCCAAAAGTCTATCTGCTTTGAGAAAATGGCAATGATAGTCTGTGACAATCAGCTAGGCTGAGGCTAACAGAGAAATTGATTTAGGCTGCCCAAGACTTCTGGTATGTCAGTCAGAAGTGAATTCAAAGCTTCAAAATATAATATTGGTCAATACATCAACTATATAGCAGGTGATGTATGAAATGTGTTTGTCCAGTAGCTGAAACAGGATTTCCTGTTAAATTGACATTTTTCCTTATTATCTATACTCCGATTTTCCAGCATTAAATACTCTTTATTATGAGAATATTTAGCTAATAAAATCCTAGCATCCTGTTATTACCTTTATGCTTCATTTTTCTTTATTAAATGGGTTAAAGAGAAATAAGAGTCAGATGCAAATAGGAGACATGAAATTACCAATTAACTTGAATATGATTTAATTTGTCAGTTAACATCTGCATCCCAATGGGCCTTTTGACACAGACAGGTCCTCTTTCTTTACTATACTTTCAAAACAGCAGTAAGTTTTGAGGTTATTGCTTTTAATAAGGAGAGGTTTAACAAGTTAAACTTGGTAAGGTCCACTTCTCTATAGTCAAAATTTCTCACTTAAGTTCTTTTTTTCTTTCTTGGGAATCAATGTTTTTAAATAGATTTCATAAAATATGGTTATTTACATTTCACCTTATAAGCAAGCCATTTAATAGATCTCAATCCTCTTTAAACACAGGAAAAACACTTTTTTGAAGTGAGAAACTGTTCTCCAGAACTGTAAAATAATATTTTCATGACAATCCCATCACTGAAAAAAGTTACTTTTGTAAATCTCGTGTTTCCTGAAGGTATCAGTTTAACAGCTTGATAGCCAAAGTCCTCTTTTAATACATAAATGCTATGGAACTGGAGGCAAGAGTGAAAACTGTTGCCTTCCCAGTTCTGCTGAAGCAAATCAAGGAACCCTACTTTTAATGGAGTCACAGTACATTATCTTTAAGACCAGTAAGCGTTAAATGTACAAGTCCCAAAAACAATCTCCTCCTTGCAGGATGAGCAGGCCTTAAAACCTGAGGCTATACAAGCAGGCGATTACAAATAAACAGCAATAAACTCCAATTTTTGATCCAGCATTTTGCGCACATTAAATAATAAGAAATCTGACAAAGCCTGTAAATCTCATTTAATTCAATACAGAAAAAGGACATTAATAGATAACAAGTAAACACTGCAAAAGATTTCTCTCTTTTTTTTAAAGAAAATGCATGCTGCATCGCCACAGCCACTAATTCATTCTTCCATTTACTGTGGGTTTATCACAGGCAAAAGAGGTGACACATTTGTGGGTGGTTTTGGTTTTTTTTGGTTTGTTTTGGTTTAGCACCCCACTAGACCAAAACAGAATCACAGAAAAATTTAGGTTCAAAGGGCCCTATGGAAGTCATCTAATCCAGATCCTGCTGTGACAGCAGGGCTAACTGCAAAGCAAGATCCAGTTGTTCAAGGCCAAAAACATACAACAGAACCCAGTGCTGCCTTCATTAATTTTTGAATCATCCCTTATGATAGGCAGCTTTGGATTCAACTTTCTGAAAGATGTTTGAAACATGGTGCTTCAGACATGTTTAGCAACACAAAAGTAAAGGTAAAAACACCAAATCGATTCCTCTACTCTTAACACTACTTGAAATGCAATTAAGTCCTCATCCCAACCTTATCAGAACCTGTCAGATTGTACGTTACAATGGCATCAACCAGGAGATTTACTTGCTCAGATTATCTCTAACCTCAGGAAATTTAAAATAAAAAGTTGCATACCTTAAAGAAAGTAGCATACATTATATTATTTCCAATAAATTTGAATTACTATTGCAAGAAAATAATATATCAGTCATCTTCATACACAAAGAAGAAACAACCCAACTCAGCTCACTCATCACATAAGCGATAACATCTGTAATTACACAAACTGGTTCTATCATGTAGGAAAGCAAAAACTTCTCCAAACAGGTACTAAAATTAATAGCTCAGTTCCCATTTGCTCTCAGCAAATAGGCAGATACTCTAGTGTCCTCAGAGTCCATGGGGTAACTTCTTAACTAAAACATGAGGGTAGTCTGGGCATAGAGACTGCTGTTCACCCTTCAAAGTCAGAAGACAATCTTCAATATACGCTATAAATCAGAAGCTCTAAAAACATAGGCGAGAGACAATCTATAACAGAAGTGGTAAGCCATTGGTGGACCCACAATCTCCAGTAAAATAAATCTCTGCTTAAATATCTTTCAGTGGGGGTTAAGAAAAATAACATTCCCTTACTACAGGCTAAGATGGCTCAACTGAGGCATGACTGCAAGCCTGAGCATTGCACTATACAACAAATAAAATATGCCTGCTGAAACAAACTTCTTGGTCCCTGCTCTAAGGAGCTTACAGATTAAAAGGAACAAAGAGGAAATTACATAATACAAAACTACATGGGAATTGCAAGTGCATGGCTCAGTTATTTGAACAAGAAAACACTACTTAAACCGTTCACTGGACAATGTCTGACCTAGTTTACAGCAAAGTCCTAAACTACATTTTCCCTAAAACACTTGAAAATAAAAAGCTTTCAAGAGAACCACATTAAAAAAATCTGCAAATATCACATCTACTGGTCTGGCTGCTATGTTTAAAGAATAACTGCAGTGTGCTCCTCATACATGTTGCAAAGCACTTGGGAGAAATGACCAGTTGTTTATGAAACACCTGCAAGCATTACAGCAATTCACTGTAACTGAATAGTTTGTATTTCTATGACAGTATTAGGCCAGTGATACAAAAAAGCTAAACACACAGCACTGCTCATTTTATTGAGTTATATCTGGTTAATTAAAAAAAAAAAAAATTACTTTAAAATGCAGTCTGTTTTCAAAAGAGTTTTTTTTTTTTATACAAGCAGTATCTGTATAGGATCTCAGTGGAGTGACTGACCATCAGGAAGTTATAAAATGCCTATAAAGACATATCAGAAACAAGTTGGTAGTGTTACTGTAACATAGGATTATTACATTAGCTTATTTCTAGTTTAGAAAGACAGACCCATTAGCAGGTAAACTCTCCCTTCCCACTTGCTGCTCCCATCTATCCACCTCCAAAATTAACTTGCAAAGAAAAGAGAAACATGAAAGCCATCTGCATTTCACCTGAAACTCTGTCTATTCAAATTTGCGCTGCAGGGTTAATTTAATGGTTTATTCTCAAGCTTACTCCAAGTGAGAAGAGACACATGGAGATATATTAAAGCTGTAGAATGACTATTAGGCAATCCAGAATGGCTCTTTTCATGTTAATACTGCTTTTGGTATGCTCTTGCACACCATAAATCAAAGGTTCTCCTCCCCCCTCCCCACCTTTATTTTCTTTCCATTCAGGGCTTCAAATACAGAGGTATAGCTCACAAATTCACCAAACTGAAAGAGCACAACAGAATTTCTCTAGATATTTTTGAGTATCCTCTGCCCCCTCTCATTGAGAAATCAACTTGCATCTTTTCCCCTATAAAAAGAGGCTCAGACTACCAGCCATTTCAGAACTGAAAAAATAATCCTCTGGCTTCCAAGCCTCTGTCAAGGATGTATTTATGGACGCTGTGTTAGAAGCACAAAACACTGCTCCGTATTTTAACAGAATACTTTAGAATGGAAACTACTAACAAATGCACTTGCACTACACAGATCATTATCTCTTTCAATTATGAAGCTAATTACTTGCCTAGAACCAGAATTACCACATTTAAAGGAAGATTGTCCTACCTCCCACCAGTTTTAAAGATTAGATCTGCATTAGGTGCTCCCTTCGGATGCTGGTAACGAGGCCGCCGTTCACGATTAGTATTTGCTGGAGCTGGACGCTGTGCCAGAGACTGCAACATTTCTGTAATTTTGTACAGAAGAAAGTTAAATACGTTTATCTATGCATCTTTTTAAAGAGGAATTTACACAAGCACATTTCACTGACATGTAGTAAAAGAGACACCTTATTTACACTTTGCTATACTTTAGGGTTAACACTCCTCAAGTTATTCCACAATAGCTATTTTTAAAAAAGTTACTAAATTGCATAGACAGCTTTGACAAATCCAAGCTACCCGGTAATATGAACTTGCATTTCCAGATGTTCTTACAGAAGGAACTGCCAGCAATGGTTTTCATCAGAGGTGCTTAAAGAAAGGAGCTGTGACCTTTTCTTTCTAAGCATATCAACCACCACTTTCTTTATCAATGATCAGGGACAAAGCTTCACAGCAGTATGAGAAGCCACAACATTAAACTACCCTGAAATAGTAACAATTGGACAATGTTGCTGCCAATTAAAGACCCAGCAAGAAACCTGTCCTAAAATTAGGCATTGAGAAGTCAGGTATTTAAGTCTAAGCTAACCATAATAGGATCCTTTTACAGAGCAGACAGGCACCTGAAGAGAGTGACTCAGCTGACCTACATTACACCAGCTGTCCCATGGATGGAGTTTTTCACTTTATTATCAGTGGGAAAAAAATAGGTGGGTGCAGAAAGAAGCCTACACTAACCAGTTTAGCACTGGACATACAACTTTTGGGCAGTTCAAGCTAGGTTAAGTACTGTATTTTGGCATTCGGTAAAACTTAATTTCTAAAATTTAATTTCATTTTTTAAATAATAAAAAATTCTCTTTACCAGGCTAAGTTAATGGTTATTAAGTACCCAATATAATTACAAATACATCATAGGAACCTCCACATAACCTCTGCCTGTATGTTAGTACATCTAATGGAAAGTATTTCCGACAGTCCACCTGTGCAAGAATCTACATTACTCAGCAAACAGACAGATGGAATAAATGAAGGGGAAAAGAGGAATAAGCTGTTAAGCAGATTATGTTTGAAAGTCTGCTGTCTGGTTCCCTAATCTCTGGTAATCTCACTGGAGACACATACCCATCATCTGCTAGAAACAAACTTCCACTACTCTCACAATGACTTGCACAGGGCAAAACTAGAGACTAATGAGATTCTCTCACCATTTACAAAATGCACATGAAGCTTTCAGCAAGGTATCCACCCAATCTTTGAGAAACTGGGAAACTATGAATGATTTAATATACAATATTGGTATCAAGAGTTAATAAAACATGTATTCACGCTCTGTATACTCCTCTATCAACACCTGGAAAAGGCAAAGAAAGCCATTCAACACACTGACAGTCCATTTTTGTAAACATCATGAAATGGCATCCTTCAAAACAATTCTGTATGCCAGGAGAGATCTCTGTTGGCAATGACAAGACCCAGGAAGAAAATAAGAAGAGATTATGGTACATTGCCAGCCAGGTGCTAGAAGCAAGCAATGAACAAGCACGTGTGTGCATGCCTGTCTCTCCTGTTTTCCACGTTGTAGGTGAAAAAATATTGGGGTTTTTGAAAAGCTAGTAACTGAGAAGTTGAGTAATTGGGAAGGTAACAGAAGGAAGAAATGTCATGGGAGCACAATGTATTAGCTAGGCCAAAGGCATGTCACTCATCTTTGGTTTTAGTGAAGAAAAAAAATAATCTACGCAGGAAAACACCAGTCTAAATTAGAGAGTCACCCAGTTCTTAATACTTCTTTAAATTAAAAACGTTTGTAATACTAGTAAACATTGCTGAAGTATTAAATAATTATCTGATACTACTTTGAAGTACATCAGTGAACTTTCATCTGTTAGCTACCCTGTACAGATGAAAACAACCCACAAATGTACATGCCAATGTTAGGACAATCCTGAGGCATTCTTCCAGAAATTTTGAGACTTATTCCTCCCTTGGTAACTTCAAAGGCTGAAACAGAAATTTAAAACCAACTCTTTCTTTCAATGGGTACGTACCAACTTGTTACAGGCAAGCTGACTCTTTTCAGTAACAATCAACTGCACAAATCTACATAAAAAAAATAGTTCCAAAGAGGAATGTAATTCGGCCTGTTTAACTTAACCTGAATAAAAGGTCCTTTTTAGTTTGGTTTAACTGTGTATATTACCCAGGTTAATAAAAAGAGTCAACAGGTGTTTTAAAAATGGATGTGAATTACGGAAAACCCTCTTTCTTCTGTGTTGATTTTCCTCCTGTATTAGTGCTTTATACACACCTAGAAAATCTATGAGAAAGTAAAAAAAAGCCTATTACTAGTTATCAATTGGTATCAGTTGTCCGATTCATTTCTCTTGGACAAAATCAATGTGATACTTTTTTGAATAAGAAGCACAACTGCTCACAATAAAATCCTACATTAAACAGACTGATTTTAAAGATACTGACAAAGTCATATGACGAGGCATAAAAACCCAAATGCCCCAACCAGTAAAGATATCAGAAATACCATTAATGAGGAAAAACCCACAAAAAGTCTGAGGAAAGCACTTAAATGTCTAATTCTAGAGTCTACTGTTTCTCTTGCTTTTTCATAAGTGGGCTTTATAACAGGGGAGGGTCTCAGAAAAGAAGTTTTTAAAGCTGATTATGATGTTTAATACTAAGAATATATTGCGTTACCATTTCAGAGCTCTGTAGGTACTCACTTTGGAAAAATACTCCTTTTTACAATTACAAGTTTACTTCTTGTACTATCAAAGTTCCGAAAGGAATGTTAGATTCCATAGTGTTTTTAGAATTAGAGCTGCTTTAATTTAAATTTGCTATTTCTTGATGAATAATGACCTTTCACTAAATACCTTAAATGAGATTTCCTGCTAATTAACTACTTATACTGTGATTACCACCAGCCTGCAACATCTTTAAAAAAAAATAGAGCAAGAACTTTGGAGAAGTTAAATGGAAATACTAACCTAATAACTGAATACCATCAGTTCTATTGGTCTGGCTTTGTTTACTATCTGAGTACACCAAGGAAAGTTGAGTCTGAAAAACCAAAACAAACGAAACCACCCAACAACCAAACACATCAAGTGCACCAGTTTAGGGGCTATATGATCTGTTGTATTAACTGTTTGCTTCAATCTGTCCAGGTTCCAAAATGCCTGACTGTGACTTACCTATCTTTAAAAGTAATTGGTAAGAAACCTTCATTCTGTTAATATATTCTTATGCTCCAGATTTGTAGCACTCCTAGAACCTTTAGCAATATGAAGCTGAGGTGACAGTTTTTATTTCTCAGGTGAAGGTTACCTCTTAGTATTTGCAAGTCTTAGTGAGCCTGATGAAGATTCTAAATACTATTAACATCTAAAATACCCATGAATATCTAAAAAGCAGAGTTTAAGTTGCACAGAATTAATTCCTCTTGTACCCAACTCAATTGTCTTGCAGTAATGGAGACAATGCCACAAACATCAGATTAATTTTGTGTTATCTTATTTTTAAGGAAACAGTCTCAGTTCTTCCCCTTTCCCAAAATAAATGGGAATGCTGAGATTTGAGGCCCACTTGAAAACTTCCTTTCATGGAAGAGCTATAAAAACTTCAAGTACAGAGACCACGGAGTAAAAATAATGAATGACTGAAACTAAAATACAGGTTTCCCATGAAGCATTGCAAATCAATGTTTAGAACTTGAACTGCTAATTATCACAAATAATATTTTCTGTAGATCCATGAAAGTTCCTCTGAAAATAAAAAATACTTGGTGATTTTCTTACCCTGGTAGTCCTCTTGCTCTTGCCGTTCATTGATATCCAAAGTGAGCTTTTTCATCCTCATTCTCTCCTCCTGTTCAGCTTGCTGTTGGTTCCAATGGTTTGCAGCAAGTTGGGAAGACATTGGTACATTTAGGATCTTAAACTGCAAATGAAAATAAGTTTAAGTGCCCAGCACAGAAAAAAAAACAACCACAAAACAATCCAAAATACAGAAGGGTTATGCTTATTTCTAGGTTATTGTGATGAGAGACTTTCTGCAGAAGTTTCTACTGGAAAGTGTGTTTGTTGGTTTTATTTGTTTTTAAACTCTATTTCACATAAGGAAGCATGAAAAAATACAAGATATTTAGACCTCCTAAAGACACAGAGAACATACAAAAAAGGCTGATGTACTGCTAAGGCAAAAGACTATTACACATACTATTTATGGGAATAAAACTGATTAACTTTCACCAGGAACACATAGCTATATGCTTTATTTCTTATTTTCAAACAAGCCGATACCCTCACAGTGAATTACACTGGTCTTGAGATAAAAGCACCATAGCTGGCTCAGAAAGCTGCATCTCCCTCCAAAGGTCTCTACCTTCCAAAGAGATGAAGCCCCCGAGCAGAATTTCTACTATTATCCCTTGTAATAACAGAGGAGAAATGTTCCAAGCATTCCAGATATCCCCCAGCACTCCTTGGCCAGTACTTTTTATGAACAATTCTAGCTCCACAGTGGTGCTTATTAGTCTGGAGACAACTGCGGTGTCAAATTTAATCTCTTCCTCCTCCCCCACACCCAAACATCCACATTCAACACAATGTAGCTTATGGCAAATCAGATAAAGGTAAATTTGGTAGTCCTCCTACAGAAGTACCCTCTCTCTAAATAACACAGCTGAGATTTTCAGAGAGGCATAGGGAAGATGCTTTCTTTTTCCCCAGACTCAGAAAATCCAAGTTTTTATTTCCACAGAAAATTTTTTTACAATTGTTCCAAAACAGAGAAGTGATCCTTCATCTTATCTGCAATTGAAACAGTAGTTTTCAGAAACCCCTTAATGCTAAAGTTTGTGAACTCATTTAGAAAAATCTCGCTTCCTACTTCTAATGGACATGCAGTTGAAGGAAGTATTACCATACTTATGTAGGGTAATGCATTTAAGGATAATCATTCTCAATATTCCACAAACCACTCTGAATCCTGCTGCTTGTTCTTGTCATCTGAGATCTACTTCCACAGAAATAGAAGCAGAGCAAATTTCTAAGTGTTTTTTTCTGCTACAGTGTCAAAAGCTGCAGACAGATACATTATCAGGAGAAGGTATATAGTAAAAGCAAAATCCTCACTGCATACAGTTAGTATTTAATACAATAATTACTAAGAAATCTCAGGGTATCTATTAGACAGTAGTGCCCCGCTAACAGCAGACAAATGATGAGCGTGAGAAGACATCAAGTACCCTCAGACGCAGCATGTGAAAGTAAACTGTTTGAAACAGTTAAGACAGACTCTTGCAAAGATCTGAGAAAAACCTGAGTACAGTGAAGATTTATTTAGATGAGACAAATCAGGCAAAAGATTTGTTGGGGTTTTTTGGGGGGTGGGGGCTGTAATAGCATATTATATTGAACATAAATACAAGCTTGTTATTAAGGTGTGTGGGGAAGAATAAAAATGAAAGCTCTTGAAATTCCAACAGAAAAGTAAGCTTTAGTCACTTATTGCAGAGCAGACTATGCATGTTCCTAGATATTGTCAAATGAATTTCACACAAACTATGCAAATAACTAACCCATTAGCAGCTTTGTATGGTAAAAATCATTCCTTAGCTTCACCATTAAGCTCCCCATCCATCTTAATATGTCCTTTATATTTTATCTGTTCTATGGATTTATCAGCTTAATGGGACTGCTAAGTGTTTTCAGACAGGATGCTTAAAGTAGAAAAAAGAAAACTGAAATATAGAAGGGTGCAAATGAAAGAAACCGATACAAAACCCAACAGACTAGTAATTAACAAAATATCACTGAGTCACTATCTCAAGGCAATCAGACAGTTGCCATTGAAATCAAATCACTGATGACAATTACTAAAGGATATGATGATTACAGAGTGTCCTGGTTTAGGCTAGAATAAAGTTGATTTTCTTCCTAGTAGCTGGTACAGTGCTGTGTTTTAGATTTAGGATGAGAATAATGACGACAGCAACAACTGAAAACGTCAGTGTGTTAAGTAGTGTTTGTACTAAGTCAAGGATTTTTCAGCTTCTCACACCCAGCCAGCAAGAAGGTTGGAGAGGCACAAGAAGCTGGGAGGGGACACAGCCAGGACAGCTGACCCCAACTGGCCAAAGGGATATTCCATACCATGTGACATCATGCCCAGTATATAAACTGGGGGGAGTTGGCCTGCGCGCACCACAGCTTGGGGATTGGCTAATCATTGGTCAGCTGGTGGTGAGCAATTGCATTGTGCATCACTTGTTTTGTATATTCTAGTAGTAGTAGTAGTATTTTCCCTTCCTTTTCTGTCCTATTAAACTGTCTTTATCCCAACCCACAAGTTTTACTTTTTTTTTTTTTTTCTCCTTTCCAATTCTCTCCTCCATCCCACGGTGGTGGCAGGGAGTGAGCGAGCAGCTGTGTGGTGCTTAGTTGCTGGTTGGGGTTAAACCATGACACTGAGCAAGCAAAATATTTCCAATTTGTAAATAGTGAAGAGGTGTATCAAAAACCTCTTATAAAATCTGTGAGATAGGGACAGAACATAAGGACTTCACTTAGAAGATGGCAAACTGGAGAAAGATAAAAAATAAATCAGAAAATGAGATTGCAGAGTACATAAAAATGTCACTGAGATAAAGAACTCCACATTCAAGGACAGACTTGACCATTTCATGGATATTACTGTTCTTTTATGGAACCTTCCTAAAAATCTTTCAAATGAAAGGAAATCTTTGCCTTAGGTATTAACCAAATTTCTTGACACTAGGTGACTTGCTTTTACTGTCTAAATCTCACTTTAGTTCATACCTACATGGAATAACTTCTTGGACAGTTTTATAAATATCAAATGGTATTAGATAGACCTCAGCTCCAATCCCTTATGATGGCAATATTTCTTTATTTCCCTTTGGTCTGTCATGGCTTGTGGATAAATCATGATGCCGTAGTCTAATTTCCAATAACCATGTTCAGTTCTACTGCTACTAGTTTTGTAAGTTTTCTCACACAATTTCTTTGCTATAGCTGACAGGTGAAAAAAAACAGACATCAATTGCAAGACACTAGTCTACCCAATATCCTTGCTATCGCCTGTTTCTGTAAATCAGTATGACAGAAAAAAAGATAAAATATGGTGTCCTTGTTACTACCAGCCTGCAATGACTATTAATTCAGGTTGTACGCTGCTGGTAAATAGCAGTTAGTTGTTCTTGTGTTGCCTCAAAAAGCTAGTTGTCAATGCTCCACTAAAATCTGGCTGAATAACTGGTATGTGAACTGAGTATTTAGTGACCAGACCTCAACTACCAATATTAACCTCCAGAAGGAAGCACAGCATATTCCATTTTCATCAGTAAGTACTTTCTTACAGCAAAGATTTCTAGTTTCAGCACTGTTGACAAAGAACACACAGACCAAACCAATTGCTAACATAGCAAGTGATTAGGTTGATGTATAGTGAGGTGGTGGCGCTTATCATTCCAGTAACTGTGCAGACAAGAAGTTACTTACAGCTGTCCAGGTTGTCTGCAAACTCCTTTTGACTGTTTTTAAAAAGCTGAAAGTTTACAACTGTAACTTAACAGTAAGGTATGCATCCATCACTTCAAAACTCTGTGCATATTCTGCTCATGCAGATTTCAAATAAAGTAGTATAAGAAAGAATAATTATTTTCTTTTCAACTCCACCTCTTCTTTCCTGCTTATTTTTCTGTTAAAACTGACTACTAAGACATAGGGTTTTTTTCTGAATACAGAACTATGGACAAAGAAGCCTTTCACTGACTCAAGAACTGAAATAGTCTGTAAAGCAACTGTTTTCTACATTTCTAGAAACACCGAGAGGAGTTTTGGCAGGAAGAGCCTACTCCCAAAACCAAATATCAGGGGAGGAATGGAGAAAACTCCTGAACAAGTTCTGCTTTCTTTTTAAGCCACATGTTGGCAATAATTTCCCCTCACACAGAATACGAAGATCCTAAAATTCTTGGTAACTACAGATACTCCCAGTAAATTATCCTCAAAAACCTAAACACCATTTTTTAAAATAGAGTTCTCTTAAATCCCTTCTCAGTCCAATGACAACAGTTAAAATTCTGCACTCAAAACTTCTGTAGAACTTTGTATACCACATTCAAGTTCCAGGAAAACAGAATAACCAAACAAATGTAGTAAGGAAATCAGTTAATCATCACTACTAAATGCAAGTATGTATGTGCTCAAATATGTATCGCCACTGACACTTTCAAAGTGCTTACTTTGCACAGCACATGCTCATTAGTTCAAGTGTTTAATGAAAGGAGACCTTCTCACTTTCTACGTGGATTTTTGAAGTATCTTTCATATGAAGGAAGAGAAAGACTCTACTTCAGGTTTATATACCTCAACCATTAAACTACTGTCACTATTCAGGTAACAAGTAGTGACATGGATCTAAATACTTGAAAGGTACAGATGCACAGAATGAAACAGTGCCTTGGTTTTGCTTTCCATCTAGACTCATCATTTTCACCACCAATTTATACAACTGAAATGAAAAGCCTTCTTTAAAAGATCTAAACCATGACGAGAAATGCATGTGGAATGCGTTAGGAATTAATTTGTATACTATGCATTTGCTGACGTACGAAAATTCAAACATATACTGGAAAAAAGAGCCAAGACAAATATAAAGCTTGGCTGCACGAAGGAAGGAATTTATTTGTTTTATCAACATGATTGCCAGTTAAGTTTCTCTGAGAGATTCACTCAGTGTGTTCTGGAATAGTCCCCTAAAAATGTCTTCAGAGATAATGACTTTTTCTGCGAGTTGAACAAATTCAGCCAAATGGCAGTTACTTAGGAAATGGAATTTAGCAAATGCCACATATCTTGATTTGAAGCTGAAAGCGTTTTCAGAAAAATCCGTAGAATCTTGAAGATTCTGGAATATTTTTTTTCCCCCCCTACTCCTTTCAACATTCAGTGGCTAAAATACATGTAAGACATACCACTGTCCTACTGGTGTAATTACCAAACATAATTAGTAATGGTATAATTTAACCACAGAATTTTTCTACATGATTTCTACTAACAACCAAGAATTCTAAGAAACTACATATGGTAATTTCTATGTATCAAAATAAAGTTGTCTGTATGTCATTCTGAGAAAAGGATGAAAAAAAAATTTCTGTGACTTCAAAAGTCACAGAGTGTGACTTTCAAAAAAGTGAAAGGAGTTTATTTATTTAAACAATATCTATACCTTATGTGAACTCTTACCTGCTGTTTGTTGCCTTTTCGTGTTAACATGACAAATGGCATTGTATCTCCAGACTCTGACTCTCCTTCCCCACCTCCAAGTGGGGGACCCTTCTTGAGCTGACTTTTGAGATGTAGAGGAATAGCAACATCCAACTGATGTACTTTAACAGATTCACCACTCCGTTGCTATTAAAAAAAAAAAAAAGAAGTAAATTCTATAAATGATCAGATGCTAAAAATGTCAGCCAGTCTGGCAACATTCATATTATCATGACTGAGAAAAGGTTTAACCTTCCAGGAAAAGAGTCATATAAATAAATGTATTCAGTTTTATTGCATTTTCCTTTGGTTTTCTTGCTTGTGAAGACAAGGGACAGAATACTTCAAGTTTTAAAGGAATTCTGAATAACAAGCTTTTAAGGAAAGAAATCTAGAGACTTGATTAGACACAGTTGAGAATGGATGTTCTACATTCACGATTTTTTTGTAGCATCTTATTAATGTACTCCTTATACAGGGCTTGCTATACTCAAATATTTACCAGATGTGACTGGAAAAAAAGGACTTAAAGGTTATGTAAATTTAAATGCAGCTACATTTTAAACATATTAAAACCTAAGTTTGGCTAGTCTATCATAGACTCAGAACCATTGCATAGTATCAGTTATTATTTATCCAGTAAAATATGTTAACACATCATATATTCACTGGGCAAACAATACAATTAACAGCTATTTTACTAAAAGCTACTTATCCAAACATATCAATTGCAGACAAAAGGCCACATCTAAGAAAAAAATCTGTGTTCTTTAGTATGGTAGGCTAAGCATTAATCACTTACAAAAAAATAATCAAATACAGTTAGCTGTACAGCAAGTTACATTAAGAAAATAAATACTTATACCTGAAGATTTTCCAGCATCATTTTATCCAATGCCTGAATGAAGTCCTCATCTTCTGCACAAGGGACATGCTTAAGTCCTCCTCCTTTAATCATTACTTCCTATTGCAACGGGAAAAAAACCCTTCTGTTACATTAGTTTCAGAAATATGAATATCCAGTCTAGAAATAAGTGGAAAAATATCCTTATTGCTTCCATATAATAAATAATCAAAAGCTTTAAAAAAATAAATTGTTAAAGAAAAAAGTTTTCAGCCTGGATTATTTTCTTGAAGAAATATTTCCTGACATTTATTGCATCTATTATTATGAAGGCTGGCCACTTCTAATATCCTGACATACCAGCATATGTGTACAGATGCATATGTACACATTCCAGATATGGCAACAATACAAAGAAAAATCTCTATCCCTACCACACCTAATTTAACTGATTTTTTCATTAAGTCCATAAAGTTAGGTGGTCTTTTCAAGACAAATACTATCCTTCAGTATTTGGAAAGCACAATGCTACAACAAAAATATTTAAAGTCAGTACCCCAACACATTGTTCTGTAATGATCGTTACTTTCCTTACTATGTAACTGCAATTCAGGCTCAACCGGACGGGCTCTTTTGCTACAGATGTTATGATCTGCCAATCTCAAATTAGCATTTTAGGAGTTTTTCACTTCTTGGTTTGTCTCCTTTTCAGTTTTGAGATGTAGTGGAGTGTAACTAGTTTACCTTGTTGTATTATATCAGCTTGCTGGCATTGCAAACCCATCATTTATGCAAGCTTTTCCAGTCTAGCTACCTGTGAAAGTGCACAGTCCTATGAAAACATGTTGTAGTAAAGCTGGCAGCATAAGTATTTTCAGAAGGTAATAATGAAAGTTTGCAAAAATAAAAAGCAGCTCTAAAATGTATTTGAAAGAATAGCAGGGAGTGTTCTTGCCATGTTTTCCCAGATATGTTATGAGCGGCATTGGCAAAACACATTCAGTAAAGAAAACCAAAATACAAAAGTCAATTCACTTATCTAAAGCTACAATACATACTGTATTCTCCTCATCAGTTTCATTTTCCTTGTTGGAGTCTGTAAGATAGTCTGTGTTTTCTTCCTCTTCTTCTTCACCTTCTTCTTCCTCATTGTCTGAGCCCTCCTGAAATAGTCAATGAATAACTTCTATTTTAGAACAACAACAACAAAAAAAAGACCACTTGCATCTGATTCCTCACATACATTTTCTGCATCCTTCCTACCCTCACCCCATCCAAATCTGTTTAGTTCAGTCTTAGTAAATTTGTTTGTTATGTTTTGTATTTAATGTTCTAGTCTGAACTCACTTGGCTTTATCTGATATTTTCACAAACATACAGCAGAAGACTGGGAGTAGTGGCCAATACACCAGACGGTTGTGCTGCCACTCAAAAGGAACCCAACAAGCTGGAGGAACAGGTTGACAAGAGCTCGTAAAGTTCAACGAAGGGAAAGCCTTGCACCTGAGGAGCTATAACCCCAATCACTAGTACAGGCTGGAAGCTGCCCAACTGGAAAGCAGATCAGCAGAGAAGGACCTGTGGTCCTGGTGAACACCAAAATGACCAAGAACCAGCAATGCACCCTTGCAGCAAAGGCAGCTGACTGCATCCTGCGCTGAATTAGGAAAAAAGTGTTGTTGACAGGTCAAAAGGAGGTGATCCTTCTTGCCTGCTCAGCACTGGCAAGACCCAGCTGGAGTGCTGCGCCCAGCTCTGGGTTCCCCAGTACAAGACAGATATGGACATACTGCTGCAAGTTTGGCAATGGGCCATGAAGATGATTAAGGGATTGGAGCACCTGTCATAGGAAAGGCTGAGAGAGATGGCATTGTTTAGTCTGGGGAACAGAAGGCTTGAGGTAGGGGAAGATATTCCCAATGTGTATAATACCTGAAGGGAGGGAGCAAAGAAGAGGGAATTGGACTCTTCTCAGTGGTGCCCAGGGACACACCCAGAGACAATGACACAAGTTGAAAAATTTCATTTAAACGTAAGAAAAAAAGCCTTCTTTACTGTGATGGTGTTTAAACACTGGAACAGATTGCCCAGAAAGGTTGGAGAGCCTCCATCCTTGTTGATACTCAAAACGTGATTGGACATTGCCTCAGGCAACCTGCTGTAGGTGAACCTGCTTTGAGGGAGGGAGGTTGGACAAGAAGGTCTCCAGAGGTCCTTTCCCCATCCCTCAACCATTTATGATTCTAATGATGATATTAATTTGTGGGTAAAGGCACAAACCTGGCCAAACTTCAGGAATTTTAATGCCGAAAAGCACAGACTGAAAGAAAGCTTACTAATAAACCAACCAACCTAAGCATAAGGAGAAAAAGTGTTTCCTAGTTCCTTGATGAACTCATTTTCTCCTAACACTACCATTACCGTGTCAACTTTGCTGTGTCATTGTGACAAGTTAGAATTTCTATGTACACATTTTTTTTTATGGGCTCCACCATCTCTGATTCAAAATATTATTGGCACAGTAAATAAAGGTTGTTATGCTCCATAAATCTTATTTATTCATATTATGCAGGCATACTCTGAACACCTGTTATTCTTCCTCCACAACTGCTTTGACATCTAGTCAATACATTTGCTTCTACAACAGATAAAGAAAGAAAATGATCTGAAAGCGTTTTCATGCCAAAAAACTGAAGGCATCTTTTTGTTGAGAAGCAGCACATACCCTGAGAAAAGTTGTCAGGTTCAAGTTTCTGCCGTAATTTCTCTGGCATAAGCCTCAGACACCCTGTATTCAGTTTTCCATATATACAAAACTGGGATGGAAACATCCTCAGAGTACTGACGGGGTTGTGCATACCCACATTTCACCTGCTAACTCCGTGACATAGAAGGGCTTCTGAAAGTAATGAGTAATCAATATTTTGATTACTCATTACTCTTTTTATGTGAGACAAGCTAAATTATTAAGTTCACCTCTTCTTCTGGCTCATTTACTTCACTTTCATTTCCAGATTGTTCCTCTGTCTCTGCTCCACCTTCCTCCTCCTCTTCATCCTCTTCCAGATTCTCTCCTTCCGTAATGGAATCTTTGGAATCTTTGTCATTCACAATTCCTGAAATTTGGAAAAAGAGAGAGAGATTTAGAACAAATAACTAGAACAGAATTAGAACACACCTAACCACTCCAGTTCTATGTGGAAGATCACTTCAAAAGTCCATTGTTGCTGAACACTAGAACTTCCGAAGGGTCACAATATTTGACTTCTGAATGAAACATTTTCTGTATAGTTACTTTACTTGTAAAGAGTAGTAATTGCCCTGCAAGAAAAGGAGGAAAACATTATGGAGAATGTTTAAAATCTCCCATAGAACAACAATCAAGAAGCTGCACTGTGCAAACTGCTTCAAAATATCCTCAAACTAGACATGCAACCTTACTGAAACACAACAAAATGAGCACTAAATTACAGATGCTCTACAGAACCAGCAGAACCCAGAAGACATCAAGCCCCTGCAGTCTTAGTTCCAGTACTTCACACTACTGTCAATTAACAGCTTTGAAACAACTATTTTCTCAGCCTGTAATAAACCCTTCTGACTCGTTTCTAATGCCCCGAGGCTGCACTTGAACCTACGAGGATGTAGGTGCCTATATAAAGTCTTTAGGAAATTGGAGTCTCTTCCAAAAGTATTATCTAGTGTGCTCATTCTACTTGCAGATAGGGCTGACAGTTCTTTCACTGTGTTTTAGTTCATCTCGCAGTTTTCCTTACTGACCTACTTGCCACCTCTATCCCTCAAAACATTTTAGTTTACTCTGTGTGTAAGGTATCAAGGGTAGCTCTCTAAACCTCTGCTTTCTTTCAATAAGGTATCCTTCAATGTAATACCCTTATCTATACCACTCCCACAGTAGTGAAAAATAGGTTTTAGTTTCTTTCTGTGCTTCAGTGTTCAATTTAGTCTCAGAAACAGATTTCAGTCAGAACTGTCTTCAGAAAAAATATTTAAGAATCAAGCATGGTTCTGATTCAGGAAAAAATGAAGATCTGTTTTTAGATAACAGCTAGTGCAAAAATTAAGTCATCCAATGCAAAAAAGAACAAACTTCCAGCATACACTATTGTTCTCATACATTCTTCTAATGTTTTTCATAAATTTGCAAAGCCACATAATCCTCCACAGCATCATGGTTTGAGCTAGCAGAAAGCAATGCTGATGCCAGCCTTCTGCAAGACAGCATATCTAAGCCAGTAATTTTTCAAAGATTTTAGTAAGGAGTCAATACAGTTACTATGCAGTTTGTCATTCACATTTTGACATTATACTAACCACACTAAGGGTTAGCCTTTAGTATAAAGTTTTCTGGTCAGCAAATGAATGCATCAGTTCTGTGCTTGTGGCACTCCTTGTTTGTTCTCTGCCATATGCAAAGGACAGTACACAGTTCTTAAGAAGTCTAGATTCTGAATATACAAGTGGTTTGGGGCAAACCAGATTTTTTTTTTTTTCTCCACCTCCAGATTACTTTAAGAGATGCAATATGCGGACACATACACAGAGCCAGGTCTCTACAAAAATTTTACTTAGATCACAAAGATCAGCTTTAGAAGGAGGTGAATTTCAGAGCCATGCTTAAATTAGACAAAACTCAGAAATAAAATGGTTGTATGGTAGTTAGAGGGTTTCAGTTCTGAGTGAACACACACACACACACACTTCCTCCTTCATATTCCAGGGTTTCAAAGCATTCTTTTTTTTTTTTTTCCCTTATTTGTAAACACTGTGCTCTTCACAATACGTGCTGCCCCGTAAATATGCAAGAGTTCCTTTTGAATCACTCCATATTCTCAGTGGTACAAAATCACTGGAGCGGCAGAGGAACCAACACTCAGTCACGAATGTAAGATCTGCAGGCAGCAAGCCACCCCACTGTTCTGCCTAGAATTTACACTTCAGACAGACGAAAGAACAAAGCTTATCGTGGTCTTTAGCAAAATACCTTACCAGCGGTTAGTGTCCATGGACCGAGGCACTGTGGGGACAAACTGATCAAGAACTGCGGTTTTACTAGAGCTTTTGCTAAAGTATTAAAAAACTCATTTCCTTCAGATATGCTTGCATCTGTTGTCATAACCTTCAAAGACCAGAAAGGCAGATGACAACCTCCCTGAGACCACCTTCAAACAGCCCTAACAGGAGGACTAAGGAGTATCCCACCCTATACTGATGTTTAATAGCAAGCGAGTAATATCATTATCAAGAAAAGCAACACACTTGGGGAGGAGATGGACAGACAGACACAACACAGCCCCCTACAGTAAGGGCTGTACTGTTGATGGCCTTTGCTCATGCCAAAACACACACAATAAAATGTTCTCCAACACTTGTTCACATTCAGTGACCACGTATCTCCCTCCTTAGCTACACTGAATCCAACTACTACAGCGGTCGTGATCCAGAGAACAGAAGTTCTTATGATTTGTAGAAGTCCTGAGTATCTTTCAAAAGAATATTACAGTTTATGTAACTAGTTGTAAACTACTTCTTGGTTACCATTTTGAGAGCATAAAAGCTACTAATTTAATCATACCGTAACGAAATTTTTATCTGCATTTCAGTTACTACATAGGTAATTTTAAGGCATGTCAATTAAACAAACAGCATATTAAAAAAATTCCTCCGAAAACAGAAGTTGCAACATTTTACCTGACAATTACACATAGTCATCCCACTGGATTAAAGGATTATTCTTAAAAATTGAACTTGTCTAACTAGATGAAGTGCTATTAAGACTCTAATTAACACTTATAAAGTGTAAAATTTACATATAAAAACTTTTCATGAACAAGCTTGTCTTCAAATAATAATGGAAGATTAGAAAACAATTCCATTTAACGAGAAGTGAGCACAGTAAGGACTGGTATGTACATTTAAAGGTTAATATGACAACAGCAGTTTTAGATACACACTAACCAGTATTTTGTCAACTGAGCTGTGCTGCAAGCCCAACTTTTTTCTCTTGAAATTAACTGATTTTTAAACGCAACAAGATTTATAAATATACATCACTGCAATTTTAGCAGGAACTACAAGCTAGCATACAACCTAGCTGAAAGATACATTTTAAGAAGGAAAAAACCCCCTTTAATAATCCAACCAAAGTTCTAATTCATAAAAAGAAAATCATCCTCTGGCCTCTACTGAAATGTAAAGCCAATTCAAAATTATTCCAAAGGAAGCGTAAGGTTCAAAGTACCTGACAGCATTTTAAAACCAAAACATGTTCTCTCTTTTATTGTAGTCTTACACTAATGCTTACTCTGACACAGCAACTTCAGTCAAATCCAGAACTGGGGAAGGAACACAGAGTTGCAAGCAACCAATCTACCAAAATGGCAAAGCTGGTTTCCATCAGTGCTTACCAACCAACAGGCTAGAGTAATTGAGTGTGCAGATACTCCTTGCTTTTTGCAGTACAGCGTGCTTCTTAAATTTTTCTGATGAAAGTCATAGTTTTCTTCCTCATCATTTGCGCCATACTACTCGATACACTAATACATATATACACACACACACACTCCCCCTCTCCAAACACTACTATATTAATAGTATTCATATTGACTTTAAAACACTGAATCACTTTAGAGTTATACAGTTTCTGTATGATCTCTATGATCAGAAAAATGCAAAGATGTTACAAAAATATTTCTACCATAAGAATAAGATTTTATCACGAGAATAACAATAATTACCTATCATTATACAAGAGACAATTTTAAGAAATACAGGAATTGTCTAAAAGACCTCATTTCCCTTGCACATTTTCTTACCTAATTTTATTAAGAATTCTCGTTCCAAGTCTTGCACCTGTCTGATAGCTTCTTCCAGAGAATTGCAGAGCTTTATCTTTGGTCTCAGCAGTTCCAGTGTATCACTGATCATATAGTCTATGTCTATAGGAAATGGGTGGTCTTTTGTCCAAACATCCAGACTTTTTTTCCACCAAACATACCGCTAGAATACAAAATATTCAAATAAATGATATGCACACTAGCATTTATAAACTACTTAACTAATGAAGTTTGTAATGCCTAGCCATGTTTGTACAGCAAAAAACGCAAAAGATTTCACATCACTACTCTCCTATTTCACACAACTATTAGATATTTTGTTATCACCAAACATTGTTTGATAACATTGGATATCACAAACATTAAGAATATGTTCCTTTTATTGTAACAACTGTTAGAAGGATGAAGACTGAGCAAAAAAAGCACTGAAAAGAAAGTGCCTTCTAAGGGTAGATTCCTTCTATGAGAGACAAGGACTTAATCAGCCAACTTTAAATTCCCTTCTCCATATTCTTTCAAGAAAATTAATTCCCCCAAAGGCATATTACGTGGAGAAGGGGGGAAACATCACAAAGTTTTAAGACTGCAGCTAGCATGAAGTGACTTATCCAGTTTGCTTCATAACAAATTAGCACATACCCTTTACAATAAAATTGTAAAAAATAAATGCTCATCTTAAGTGAACCTAACAGTAGAATCTGAGAACAAAGGTGTTGCAAAAATTGCATCTGAAAATGAAGTATGAGTAACAGAATCTCTACTTAAAAGATGACATGGTCTAAAGGAATGCTTCTTGAAATCATAAGGTGTAACAAAAATACTTGTCCACTGACAAAGTTTATTTTGGGTTTAAAAATAGGACCGGACCGTACTTCAGAACATCATTTTACATCTCATACAGATGAAGGATATGCATCCTGAAGGTCTGAAATAAGTTGTTATCACCTTAATTTTTATTTTTCAATATCCTTGATTTAGTTTAAAGAGAGAAGCAGAAAGAAAAATAAATTAAGTCCAAAGAGGTTTAGCATGAACTCCATAGACTAGAATTCCCCTTTTTCTGAGGAACTCATTCCAGTGTTTAAACACTCCCGTTACGAAATCTTTTCCCCGCTCTGTTGCATCTACTGAGTCAAAACTTTCTTTGCTGTGGCTTGTGACCATTACTTCTCATCCTTACTTCTCAGGCATGCTCGGTGAATCTGATGACTCCTCCTCTACAAACACTATTAGCTGAGGACAGCAACCTAATGAGCATTCTCTTCTCCAAGCTGAACAAACCCACAATGTAAGCACTGAGAGCCTCCTGATCATTTTGGTGACCCTACACTGGGCTCAGCTCAGTTTGCTGATGTCTCTCCTCTCACCTACCAGGGAGCCCTGAACTTGAACCAGTGCTCCAGTTGTGGCCTCACAAGTGCCAAGCAGAAGCTGGGGGGAGGAAATCACTTTCCTCAATCTGCTGGCTACACCCCCGCCAAGGCGACATAGTATGCTGTTGGCCTTCATCACCCTAATGGTGCAGAACTTAATATCACATTCATACAGTTCAGGAGTCCTGGCTCTATTTCTGCAAAGCTGCTTTCTAGGTAGTCAGTGCCTGGTGGTATTGCTGCATAGAGCTATTCCATCCCAACTGGAAGACTCTATACTTAACCTTTGCTGGAATTCACAAGGTTTCTGTCAGCCCATTCTTCCACTTGCTAAGACCCCCTGAAGGGGGAAACCTAAACCCTTCAGTGAATCAACTGCTATCCCAGTGTTCTGCAAGTTTGTTGGAACAGTAACATCTACATGTAACTGAACATACGTGTCACTTTAAAATAAAACGGCTATCGGACAAACAGGATTCTAAAAATTATAGTGCTAGAGAAGCATGAGGGAAATATGTAACAGACTGACTTACATTAGCTTGTTAAAGAAATCTACAGAACTATATAAAATTTAGTTTAGAATACCTGAAAATATACAAGGAAGCAATCAAGTTTTCGTTTGCTGGATCCTCTGTCAAAATACTGCCCACAGGTATCAAGGATAGTACAAACCAGTCTGATTCTGAAAAGATGTTCTGGAGGGTCCAGTGGACTAGGACTACCATCAGGGTTCACACCGAATGATGTGAAAGAATACAGAGTTCTAAATATTACAGCTGATTCCACCATTCGATAATTGTAAAGCTCCCCCAAAAACTTGGCACTGCTGATCCGCCGTTGGTTAAACTTTGGCTGGTTAACCTTTATCAAAAAAGAACAAAAAATTCACTTGAATCACATAGACACAATAGAATCTTTGTAAAAGGTCTGGTTTTTGTTTTTTTTTTTTAAAGAAAAAAGCAGTATAAAAAACCTGATAGAATTCATTATGATACAGTTATTTAGGGCTATATACATTACACGAAATTAAACATTAGAAAGTAGTTATGAAAGTTGGTCAACTAATAGTTATTATAAGTTCAAATACATTTAGCGTACACTCTTCCTTAAGTCTATGATGATTACACATTGCCCAGAGAATTCTTGTAATTATAACATCTATCAAAATATGGACTGGTCTCCAAAGTTACTTGAAGTTTCATGAATCTGACTACACTGTGAAAGAGTAAATTGTATGCCCTTGCTATGACAAGGGGGGCAAAACAACTGTCCTAGTAATCTTTGCAGTTTGTTGGGTTTTAGGGGATTTTTTTTTTTAATTTAAATAAACCTACATAAAGCAAACAACTGAGGTAGAAAAGTCATCAGATAAAAATCCAGAATCCAAGGATTCCTTTCTTTAAGCAAGATTATGTTACTGTTATCCTTTCAACATAAGTAGATGAGTATAGCTTAATAAGAATATTGGTTGTTTACCTCCATTCCTAGTCGAATATCCTCTAGCACTCCATCCACAACATGAATTCCAACATCTTCCTGGTAAAGGACCAACCCTGCTAAGAGGTTGGCTACACAGTGAATACTATTATATTTCACATTCCAGATGTTGATCATACAGCATATAACATAGTCTTTTACTTCTGCATCCTGCCAAGGCAGCTTGCGCATCTGTCTCAGGACCTAAACCAAGTTTCAAGATAAGCTTAACATTCTAGCAGGCAAAACGTCAAGACACTCGCTGTCATCCTCTGTCTCTCACAGTTGGGATGAAATCCCTGTAAGCACCTGCAAGCAACCTCATCCTGTTTTTCAAGCATCCTCCAGATCTGCAGTAGCTACGGAAAACTTTATATACGTAATGCAATTGCTGTCCTGTAGCTACTAATGAAGCTGTACAAATCTGTTCCACAATTTCCTTGCTCTTACAGTCTGCATTTAACTGTAGTCTTTTGTCTCTTACTCTGAACACAAGATGCTTAGCACAAAGATTCTAATTTCATTCTTTATTTGTGCTGTGGAGAATGCAGGTCCATGATTGGAGCTTCTATGCATTACAATAAAAGAAATTAAACTACCTTAACAATCAGGGATACAAAAATGATCCCTCTTCCTTGCAATTAAATAAATTATAACCCTCCATTAACCCTTCAAAAGTTAGTATTACATCACTTCCAGTAAAATCTGTATTAAAGATTTACCTTCTCTGTGGTGACCTTGGAGAGATCCTTGTAAAGAAGCTTACGGATATATTCCTGCAAAGGAGGACGTTTTTTCTTCACAGTTTTTTCAGCTGGAGGGGGATTACAGTAGTAATAGGCATTTTCTACCATTGTAACATAGCGTGCATCAAGATGCATTGCTTGTTTTTTTCTCATCATTTGTTCCTGGAAATAAACACAAATGATCAGCATACTACATTGTCAAGCCAAAGGCGTCGAGAGTTATATTTGGGATAAAGGAAAACAGGAAGGGTTGCAGAAAAATAAGTTAAAAACTTGGGCAGAGAGAAGAAAGGGCAAAGCATATACATGGTTCTGTGTTGCTATTTCCAAGCTAATTTTTCTTTACAATCCCTATTTTTATAATGGTTCACCTGTGGTGAAAAAGGTTTCAGAACAGTATTTAAAGTTTAACTTGAAATCTAAATGTTACTGTTTAGATAAATGGTTAATAAGATAATTAGTCACTCTATTCAAAACATGATTTTATTTAACTAAAGTAGCTGAAATACTGATGTCTTGACACAAGCACAGTGAATCATCCTAAGAGTAGCAATCTACTTTTTACATCAGTATGCAAATCCAGAGAGTTTATATTGATGGTTTCACATGAATTTTCAATAGTATAGATGATGGCATTTTCCTTATTACATGCTCCATTGTTGCTGTTTACCCAAGCAGAATAGACTGCAAGAAAAACAGTACCTACCATAAAGCAGCATTTCAGGTAAAATCAGACATGTTAAAGGTTACTACGTTAACACTAATTACTGTGCTTAATTGTCAGGATTGTCCTAATTTTCCTCACTGAACACAATCTTTTCTCCACCCTTCATTTTGGATATGTACTTTATTTTGTGGGTTTTAAAAATTTCTTGTATCCAAAAATTCTGTACAAGAACTAAAGTAGTGGTTCCAAGCTGCTGATTTTTACAGTTAAAGATGAGGATGAGCTTAATTCCATTATAAAATAATTTCTATATGCATATGTGCATTTATATATGTGTATAATTCTATAAGTCACATTAAATGTTTTATGTATATCATACTATTCCATATATTCTAATCACTCTAAGGTGGTTCAACAGAAAAAGAAACTGCACCAGTTTAGACTTTACTATTTAATAGAGGTTGGCTACACAGTAATTTACAGCATCAAAGAAATCAACAAAACTAACCTGTAAGTACTGTTTTGTTACCACACACAAATGTTGGTATATACATTCATGCAGTCCAGTGAACTAATGAAAAGAGTTTAAACCTTCTTTGATCATTGGTGAAGAAGCACAATTTTTCATGCTTGTGGACTTCCCACTAAACTTGAATAATTTAAAGTTTCTTTTACAAGGCAGTGGTCCAGTTAAACTGAAATGTAAACATACTCAAACCACTCCTTAACCTTCAGTTTCAGCTGCTAATTCAATGAGGAAGAGTAGCTTTGTGTAACACGGTAACCCAACAAATAATGTACTTTTCCTCCTAGGTTGTATGCATCCATTGCCAGGAAGGCCTCAATCTGACACCAATGCTAAGACATTTCATTTTTAACCTTCTCCATGACACAAATGGCCTCCCCCTAAATTCCTTAACTGAGATTGTTCCTTTCGAAATGGGAAATTTCTGTCAAGGAGTAGAAAGTTTACCTACAGGTACTTAACAGATGCACAGCACTTTTAACAATGGAGTACTCAAATTGTTTTATGTGTGGAAAAAACACTTAGAGTAGAAAGTTCCCAAACCTTATCATGTCATATATATCAATATTACCTTTGTAAATTTTTCACCTTTTCTAGATGCATCAGGATAAAATACATCTTTGCTGCCTTAATGACATTTATCATGTTCTACTATAAAATGAAAAATGAAGTGAGGCAAAGTAAAGCATAACAAAGAAAATGGCAGAAATGCTCACAAATAAAACTTACAAAACCCTAAACCTACATACTTCGTATATTTTCCCATTATAATAAGTTGCACATTATACTGTAAATAATAGGTTATAATTACAATGTTTCTTCCCAGAAGAGACAATATGCACTACCACAAGTCTCAAAATCACTGTAGTTTATAATTTTTTTTGAGCAATCCCAAGTATGTATTCTAACTCTAAGTGGATGGTATTAGTCTTAATCTCTATTAAAAAGCCATCACCATTTTAAGCAACTGTGTTTCAATCCTTTTTCATTTAAGGCATCAAGTCAGATGGACAGGCAGGAAAGAGAAACTCTAACAATACACTGCCTACAATAACAAAAACCTTGACACGTTTCAGAAGAAAAAAAGCAAGACCTGCAGTCTCAAGTGCTTTCAGCTAATTAACTACTTGGGGTCCTCATCTTACTATGCTAAAATGAAGAACTACAAAGGTAAAGCATTACACTTGAAGATTAGATTTCTGTTTTTCCTTTGATAAAAAGGGATCACAAACAACATTAAAATGTCCAGCTTAAAACAGCAACAGTAAAAAGGTTTCTTTTTTTTTTATTCCCTTCTTGGTGAGTAACAAAACTTCTCTGCACATAGCATATATTGCAGATGCATTTCAAATGAAAATCTGGTGAGAATTAGGAGGTGCTCCTCCGGTTAGTAGTCTTGCTCCCACCCCCCCCAACCTGGTAACACCAATTTGCATAGCAAGAAGTAGAACTTTTGCAAAGCAGCGCAAAAAGAAAAAAGTCACCAAGTAAAACCTAAGCAGAAAAGCCCAATTCAGAAAAGCATTTCAGCATGACTGACATTTAAATTGAAGATACTGAAACTGTTCAGCTCCTCCTCCCCTTTACTACCTACAGTTCTGCTCTGCTACTTGTTCCAACAGTTCCAAGTCAAAATTTTAAATTTCCTGGAAGCACACTACTGTTATAGTGAATTAACACAGTCTGATTCTAACTAAAATTACTTTGTCACAGCCTCTGTCTGTACAAACAACGTTCTCCCACAGTTTCAGCTCCATCTATAAAAGGAGTCACCCCAAGAAATAAGCCACCACGAAGCTTAAGTTCTGTATGTTTCCAAATACAAATGATCTTGCCTTAAAGCTTAAAAAGAGAATTTGACAAAATTGTCTAAGGATAAAAAAAATGCATCAGAAAGCTTTTAATACCAAAACTTCAAATATTCTTTTAACAAGACCACAACAGCGTAACACAAGAATTTGACATTTTAGCATGATTACATTATAGAAACATAGATCAAGATAATGCTGATCTTCCTTCCAAAGCACCAATTCAAATAATCCAATTCAAATAATCCATTTATCAACAGACCAATCCTAAAGCCAAGTTAGTTTTACATTAATATTTTAAATTACATAAAGAACATTGAATTTGAAAGACTTGCCAAGAAGAACGATTAACTGAAATAAACATTGTCCTGATAAAAGAAGAATCTTTAAATAATTTGCAAAACATGACAGTAGTTCTACAAAACCAGAATGTGATCATTAAGTGTTTCTCTAGCATAAGTCACTTAGTGCCGCTAATTTTGCGGCACTCTTACAGAATGCTCTGCTTCTTAATTAATTTTCCCTTAATTACTCTTAAAATCCATTCTTAACTATGACTTTCTTCCATACTAGGACAAAGCAATATTGTCTTTAATAGGAGACATAAGCCTGTTTGGCATCTTATTACATAATGCATCATCAGCAGTAAAGACTAAGACCAATAATTATTTGGAAGATCAACAGGCCTTAATTCTACCCATAAGAGTAATTGATAAGATGAGCTTTACTATTTACTTAGATTTTTACCACAAGATGCTAATTAGTTTGCTTTGGGAGTAATCTTTTCTAGAGTTCACACTAACTGGTACCATAAGGCTATGATCCAACTTGTGTAATACTATTTAAGTCAAAACTAATCTCTATAGTTTCTATAGGGCAACATTAGAAGATGCAACTATAAAGACGGTTGTAGAATACAAACCTATTTAGCCTATTTTACTTCTTAATCAATAGATATTCCAAACTTACCTGCCATCTCTATCATCTGGTTCCTCAATGCATAAGAAAAGACTACTTATCTGAAACCTTGTGAGGCTTTAAGCCTCAATTATGGAAACAGTGCGTGTGGTTTGTCTTACACTTCACAGTTATGTTATGTTTCGCATTCATCCAGCAGATTTCAGCAGTCTGTATCCAATTAAGTTGCTTTTAATTTAATGCAATTTCCTATTGCTAGTACCTATCTTTGAAAGACTTCAGCCATGTTTGACTCAGTCTCTTGCCTTGGACACAGAGGTTTAGGATTGTTTCTCAAGCCAGTAAACATATTATTCAGGGCTCAAATTCATATGCTAAAAAGACCAAAAACTAATCCTTGTTATTTTTAAATCTTGCCAGTACCTATCTAGACTTACGGATGCCACTTCTACTCTTAACTTAATTACCAATCTCTCTTTCTAAAACCCCTTCCTCCAGTGTCTTCATAAACTCTTCCTTCCAATTTACAACCCCAGAGTGTTACACAGGGCACAGAAACCACCTCTCACAACTGCCTTCACCTCCAGTTGAAGTATCTTATCTCCAGTTCCATTCACTACCATTTTTCCCCTCGAATAATCTCTCATGTGTGTTTAGGTACAGCTACTATATTCTTTCAACCTCATTCTCTGTTTTTGCTCTATCTCTGAATTATTTGTAGTTCAAAAGCAATAGCTTTTTGCTTTAGAAATTTAATTCTTTATTTACATTTTCTTTTAAGTCATGACAGATTTATAGGTCAACTGAAGTTCTCCAGAATGCTTTCAGAAAGCTATTCGCACAAGAGGTAAAATCTCAGAGCTAAAACAACACTGAACAAACTATAAATAACAAGATGATACAAGTCCACAGGACTACAAAGACTGATAGTGCCAAAGCAGCTTAGGACTTGAACATATGTAACACCAGTCCATGTCAACCCCACTGCACAACGAGGAGGCAAGACTTCAGGAAAACCGATTCATTGTCCTCCCATACTTGTCTCTGTTTTTATTAAAGAATCAAGAACTTTATCCTCCCTGAGCACTCAAGATAAAACTTAATGAAAGTTTTCACTCACAAGTGCTTGAACATTGTAACTGACAAGATATTAGTCACAATCATTGTTATAGTCAGACCACATTGCAAAGCCAGAAAATAAAAGTAGTAATCAGTTTAATTCAGTGCATGACACCCTCCCCCATTTGGTTCTCTTACCAAAAGAACACTGGTTCTTAAGTGAGATTCTGGTGATCTAAAGAGGAATCTTCCACAGGTTTCCAGCAGAGTGCATGCCATTTCAATATGGTGATGAGAAAAGTCTGACAGAAGCATCTGGTATATATTTATATATAAACACAGCATGTTAAACATCTTTTTCAACTGCAGAAAACAGTAAGTTTTATCTACCAGACTTTATACTACTGTGGTATTCCATATTCTTTAAGAAAAAAATGAAAATTGATTTCACTGATTAGATGTTAACAACATTCAAAATATTCATCTCATTTCAAAAGTACTGTAAGAACAGTCTAGACCCCAAATTTAGGCTCCAGAAACCTAAAAACCCAGGATGTTTCCTAAGCCTAGCATAAAAAGACTACAATATTAAAACAAACACTATAATCTCTCCCATACCCTTTCCAACTCAGTCATGTCTGCTTTAAAATTCCTGCTGCTAGACTGGAAAACCACCAAATAATACTGCACAAGAATACAATAACCTCAAAGCACATCTAATTTAATTGTATTGTTTAAGTTAAGCAATAACTAAAAATTAAGAGCTTTGCATTTTAAAACATTTTATAGATGAGAAAAGAAAAATGATGAGTGAGTATAATTTTTTAAGAATTCAGCGTCAATACCTAATGAGTCAATGAATAGAAACTATTTCCAAAGGAAGTGATCTTAACCCATGTAAGTCTTCAACCACATTTTATAAAAAGCACTTTCATTTTTTAAAACCCTTTTTTAATTTGGGACTTGACATCAAAGATAAGTTTGAATGTTTATCAGCATGCAAACTGAGATGATATGCCTAGAGATTAATGCTTTCCAAAGATTTGGGTTGTTCCTTGACAAAAGCACCTGCTAAAATGGCATATAAGCCTGTCCTGGCATCACTGAAAAGCTTTCTGCCTCTAACCCCTCCCTTTACTGTTATTTTCTCTGTAAAAACATGAGAGTTTTGCAATGTATAGCAGATGAATAAGTAGCAATGTCTACCATCACTTTACAAAGAAAATTATTAGCAATTTGATTATGTCCAAAGGTGGAATTTTATTTTACTATATTCTTACCACTAGAAAAATTAAAACATTCTAACTTCTAGAACAGCTATAGAAGTCTCCTTATACACAGTAGCAACAGATATCCACGTTTAAAACATCATATGCAATGAATTAATGGACAACATCAGCAATAGATATATGTAGGGGAATAGGATGGGGATACATTATCAGCCTATACAGGAGTACAGGACTATCACAACACTAACCTTTAAACAGTGGAGAGTATCATTTTTGGAGAACATCTTAAACTTGGTAAGCTCACCAATAAACCTCACAGTTTTATTCTTTGTTTCAATGTTGATCTGGTCCTTTTTTCTTACCTAAAAAAAGAAAAAAAAAAAAAGAAAAAAAAAGACATTTGATTTTAGGTCCTTAAAAATACCTACCTCTTATAAATTACTTTGACCCGAATGTGAGTAATAAGCTTGGGAAGTCAGCAGTGTTTAATATTTGTTTGGTTCCTTATGCTCTACCTTTACCTATTACCAGGTTTCCTGAAAGTCTCTCTACAATCTTGCTTCTTCAGAAGCTTTTGAATTTCTTTCCCCATCCCATGACCCCCCAAAACCCTAAGTCCTCTAACATACCTACAGTTATAGGCACACATCAACCTGGCCACCTCCCACCCCCCCTCTTTGCCACTGTGAAGTACTGGTTAAGTATTCTAGATTCTGTATTTTTAGTAAGTAATTGCCATATGAATAGGACCACTTGTATAGTCCCTAATTAAACACTGACAGCTTTTTCAAGTCAGGTTTAATGACGTACAGACTTTTTTTCCTTTTTTCTTTTAAAATTACTGACATCCAGCATAATTTTACTAATGAAGCAGAAGTTTATATCTATGTCTAAACATAATCCGCAAAATACAAAATTGTATTTCTCCCCAACAGAAATAGCTTTTCCTGAGAAGAAACAGTTAACTTCAAATAGTTAAGATTACTTAAGTCTGAGCAATTAATACACATTTTTAATGTCAGTATTAGAAAAAAAAAAAATTGAAATCTGTGCCTTAAAACTCAGAAAACACTGAAGGAATCATCACTGTGCACCATAACCAATTTGATTACAAAACCTAGAAGAAAGTGAAAGAAACAACACTGAAAAATACATTTGTGAGGAATAGAAAATTTTGGTTGATGAAATTGTAAAAAATAATTTGAATTAAGCACTACATTACAATAGTAACCACTATATTAGAACAGTAACCTTGTAGAGGAGAATGTGGTGTTAGAATAGGTCAGTTCTCATTTTAAATACAAGTTATTAATTTACAAGAAACTCTTAATGCTTACAGTTGGAGCACAGTTTCTAGTTTTTGCAACTTCTGTTGTAACTGTTGTACAGTTCATTTTAATATATATGGGCAGAAATATATTGTAAGTTGTAAAATAATTCTTTTAAAATGTACAAGTCTAGTATTCTAGAACAAATCTGCCCAGATGACAGAAAAATATTCACTGAATTTAAGAATTAGCATCTACGTTAACATCAAACGTTCTTTTATTCCCCAAACGATGACTACTGTCAGATTGGTTAATTTGAATGCAAAAAACTAAATCAACAAAACATACATGAAATCTGAAATCCCCTTTCAGCATGGAACAAAGATCCTCTGCTACATCAGACATACAGGGATGTAATGTGGCAACCAGTCTTGCATAAAACGGTAGCAAATCCAACCTGCAAAGGAGATGGCAAAATGGACAAGTAATTTATAGACAAAAATGTATTTATGTCTACAAGTATAGGTATCATTTTACTTGTGAAAAGAATGAATGTGCATATACTGACAGAACTACGTACATGCAATTTTATAGGCTCACACTTCAGACTGCGGTATCACTTTAAAATATCAATAGAAGAAGGTATACTACCACATCCTATTGGAATCCTTCACAGTTAATTTCCTTTCAAAACTACTGCCTTAGGTGAAATGCCAAACACCATCTTAACTACAGAACCCAACCTTTAAGAAATTACCAGATATAAACAAAATTCAGATCCCTCTCAATATGCAAAATGAAAAATTCTTACAGAGAACTCCATTTCTTATTGCAATTTTCTTTTTTTTTTTTTCTTTTGAGTAGCTGCAGACATAACCAGGAAGGTAGGAACATCTTTATTTTTAAGGTGGTGAACTTCTAAATGAATGTAGTAGTTATTACATAAAACAAAGTTCGGCAGATGTGATGTGGCAACACTTTTCCCCAAAACTCAGCTAGTACTTCCACAAATGGTAATATTTCAAAAATTTCTATAGGACTTCTCTTCTTTTCTCTTTCCTTGATTACATGCCTTCATACCCATTTCATAGTATTGCATGTTTCTCTTAAGGAATTTTGGAGGGCAATTTGTGTTTTCCTTAGTTTGTACTTTGTTTCTTTACATCAAAGACTACCCGCTTGTAAAAATGGGATAAAGGCCCTTAAACCTGGTTTGTGTCATCACGTAACAAGACACAAAATATAGCGCAGCTGCTTTGTGTAAATGTGCATGTATCACTTAAATGCAGAGAAACCAACTGCACTCTGAGGCCTCATAATATCATGTAACAAGCTGAAGAAAGCATTTTTGGTTTATTTTCAAAACATAAGTTAATGCTGTAAACAGATGAACTGTACAACAAGCCTACTGTTTAAGTGGAAAGAAACATCTTAAATTTGCATGCTTCAAGTAAGAAATTGCCTGTAAGAGAAAAATGGTTCTTGATTTTACACTTTAAGAAGGATTAAGGTTTTCCCTACTGCTAGGGAAAAGGAAAAAAAAAAGAAAGAAGAAAAAATGCTGCCCAAAAAAATCTAAAAGCACAGTTGATACATAGAACTTGCCCTGGCACAAAGTAAAACTGCAAAAGCATCACAACAAAAACCCCAAAGCAAAGCATACACGACTGCCTCCCCTCTCCTTTCTACTGCTACGTCACTAAAGCACATTTCCAAGATCTTTAATATCCACTCAGAGAAAGAGGGATAATTATGTATTTAAATTGTGGATTAGAAGCATCAGAACATAGTGCCTGAAAGAGGCATAGCTAAGCAGCCTCCTGATAATACATAAAACTCCTGGTGAAACATTGCAGGTATCCCAGTTAGCTATTTAACAGCTTTTATTCTCTCTTGTTAATCAATAACTGAAGCTGTATTTACATTTTTGAAGCTTGTTGGAACACTCAGTCAAGGATGACTAGCCACAGCAAATTAATATGATGTTATTAAGCATTTAGCCATTAACTCTCAGAAGAGGTGAAAGTCTCATTACTTCACACACACATACAAAAGCTAAACTAAAAGGGGACTTTGGCTGAATTGAGGGGATTTCTATAAGGCATCTCCCAAGACAAATAGCAGAAAGTTTTATTCTGGTCTGAACAAGTACCTGCCTGCTGAGAGCTAATAATTTCATCCCTGTAAACTGAACATACCTGGGGGAAAATTAAATTCTTAGAGAACATTGTTGTTATTCCCTCAAAGAACACAAAAGGTTTCTTCATGGGGAAGAATACTGAGACTGGGTATTTCTCAACAGGTGAAATATAATAAGAAAAAGCCTTGGGTCAATTACAGTGAAATTGGCAATCAGAGATTGAATTCATTCCCTCTCTCACAGGGGAGATAAAAATTCATGTTTGTAAGTGGAGAGATTACAGAATCAGTGGCACCATCTACTGGTACCTGCATTAAGGCTAAAATAACAACATTTGTTTTCTCCAAAAGCATTTCTTTTTCTTGAGAAGCGGGGCAGAAATTAACTAAGAAAACCACAAAACCCACAGTATTGCTTTCTCTTCCTGCTCTTCTACATTATGAAGCAAGATCTATCATCACGGATGAGTCAGTTACTCTCTGAAGCCTATGTTAAGCACCCTGAATATAAACTACCATAGTAAAAGAAACACTACTTCTGACCATTGTCATTTTGACCACATACCCTGGATTGCAATCTAGTCAACTCTGGATCTCTGGATCACATGGACTGCACTTCAGTGCAATATCTAAGAACACATTTTTTGGTAGAATTTCAAATTCTAGTTTATTTAAAAAAAAAAAAACCAAAAGCAAAATAACACAGAAAAAACCAAAAAACTTTGCTCAATAAAGTCCTAATTGCAATCTCTCTAGAACAGGCGCATCCAAAATTTTATATCCAGACAGAGCGATGGAGGCATTTTACACATTTATTAACTGGGATTCTACCAGAAAGACAGCATAAAGAATGAAACAACAGAGCAAAAGCTCCTGCCTCAACAAGCATAATCATAATCCAGATAAATGCAGTGTACTCACAGGGCCTGAACAGGTACAAACTGCCACCCACACTGCTCAGTGGGTAGAGAAGGATGCAGTGGAATTGGCATGCTATCAGATGAGCAATTTTTGCTTTTGTTTCTTAGCCATGGCATAAACTCCTTATCTCAAGCACATCCCCAAATTTTATCCTTAAATGAGACAGGCCACTGAAACACTGATAAGTCAAGTTCAATAGAGCAAAAAGGACCTTGCTACTGAGGATTCTCAGGATAAGGACCTGAAAGAAGGTAGATATACAGGAGGTTTACAACTTCTGAGTTAAAAATGCTCAGAACTATTTAACACTCAAGAAGCAGCTAACTTCTGAATTACGAACAGCCAACAATAATGCTAAAAATTTCCATATGATGAACAGATCTCTTGCTTAGTAAACTTGTAACTTCATAAATAACCATAAATGAGAAAGGCAAAAAAATCAGAAGCCACAACAGCCCCTATTTATTGTTTAGCATTTGTCTAGAATTGTTTAGAATTTAAGGCCTAAAAATAGACTTTAAACTTCTCACATTGAAGTTGAAAAAATTCAACAAAATTGCAGTATGCAGTTAAACATAAATAATTAAGTGTATCTGTACAGGAAGATAAGTCAGTCAGATAGCAAAGAATTACACAAAAACGCCCTAAAGCTGCGAGCAGTATGGGTTAAATCACTGTACTGTCACTTCAGTGCAAATGATATAGTCCTGAATTAAAAGGCTAATATTTAGTTTTAAATCAATCCTCCAATGCAAAACTGAAAGTGACTTGTATGTTTGCATTGAAAAATCTTTTTAAGAGGCTTTCTGTTCTTTTGGGTTGGAGGTTCAAGACGCAACTGAAAACGTAAATGCGATCCATTCATAAGTATTCAAAAGAGTAGTGCAATGATGTTGTATTCTAACACTAATCTACAGTTAGTTGAGGAAAAACCATCCTTTTTTGTCAAATTCAGTTTTCTGTCTTGAAGAATCCTGCATTTGTCCCAAACTATGCAAACTTAGTGGTAGCAAGAAAGCTCCCTGGCAACACTGCATTGTGACTTTGACTTCGCAGTGTCTGCTTTACTCCTCAAACATGAAACCAGTTTTGTACTTTATCGGTAAAATTGTTGAGCCTGCACGTTTCCTAAAACTGATCTCCCAAAAGAAGAAACAGTACTTATTCTGTTATTGAAGTATCTTATTATGGCTGCCAACATAATAGCTAGACTTAGACAGCATTATCTGATATACTTGGAGACTAAACACTTCTGGAAATTATACTGCTTTATCTACACCCTATAAGTACACTGTTCCTCTGAACCTTTCACAAAAAACCACTCCTCAACAACACAGCCACAACAAGCTTTCTTCTCCTATGGTATCCTGGGGAGATATCACAGAAACTCCCTGAATTAGTAAAAAACTAGTATGCAACAACAATACGGAAGGTAAAGACATATCATTATGGCTCAGTGAAGAGATACATGAAGCAAAACCACTGTTCATGCATAGTATACAAAGCTTCGAAGCAGCATGTTATATAATTTTCTAAATAAATTTGTGGCATTTTATAGCAACTGTTAGTACCATGTGCCATAAACACACCTGGAGTTTTTCCACACGGATTATAAATGTTGATTTCAAGACAGAAAACAGAACTGCTCCTTTACCAACTGCAGTAATAAAGCTAACTTAAATATCAGGATAGATTGCCCTTTAAAATCATCTGCATCTATGGGCAATTCAGCTGGTATTTTCATTGCAACTGTCTGTGGTTCAGAACAAGAAGCTCAGTCAACATCCTGTTTCTCTTGCTTAGTAGCCCAGAGACGGGCATCACTAACACAGGCAAAAGAACAGGCGGATACATACAACTGCACCTAAGATCTTACAGTTGGAAGCTGAAGCACTCATTAGTCAAGTAGGTCTCAGAGCAGACAGCAGAAAAAGGTATTAAGAATTGTACAGGGAATATTAATATTTCTTAATATTAAGAATAATTAATATTTATAATTAAAGAACAACAGTGAGAAGATCAGCTGAGCCATTTGCTTCAGTGTTAGTTCCAACTATTAGAGAACAGAACTGTCAGAAAGATAGCAGCTCTGTGAGCCAACCGCACGATCTATACTATGAGCTCCTACAGAAAAATTGAACTTTTAAAACTTACTATTATTTTTAAAACAAAGACGACAACAAATCAGTGGCAATGTGGAGACTATATACGCTTCTAGCAACTTAACATGTTCCTAGCACAGTCTGATCAGAGACACAGGTCTTGTTTTTTTGTTTGTTGATTTTTTTTTATTTTTACTACAATACACTAGAAATTTAACTTTTGCTTTCATGGTATCTATGAAACCAGACTGCTGAATTTACAAGCCATCACATTTTTCTTGTTTGAAAATACCTCTTTTGCTGTGCACAATGTCAATAAGTTCCTTCAGATCATTATCATCTAGTACACTTCAGTGGATTATGCAAAGAAAATCATACATCTTCAAAGAGGTTCCAAGAGTTAATGATCAATTTGAGCAATCTGGCATCTACAGCACCAGGAAGAAAAGCAGGGCAGTGGTACAAATATTATTGTATGTTCACAGACCAGCCAGTAAGCCACTTCCATTTTGCAAACATGAAAAATTCTCTATTATGGTAGAGCTGAAGTCAAAAGTCTAAGTCATCGTGCTGATTTACATTGCCGTGAAAAAAAAGTTCTTAAATTGTGTTTTCATGCATTTCATGATTACCAGCAGGCTGATAAATAGAAGCGTCATTTCCTCTACATCATAAATGTGGGCTGAAGAACACCTTGTTACATCTAACACAGAAGATACTCAACTGCCTATTTCATCAGTAATTCATTTTTAAGGCACAATCAGGCCTCTATCAAAGTCTCCAAAGACTGAGGTGTCAAAACCATAATTTTGAGAGAAAAGAATACATAAAGGAACGAAAGATTGTGTGTGCTTCTAATTGCAAAAACATGTATCAATGTAGAGTAAGGTTAATGAATACAGTCAGCAAACAAACCATTGGTTTATATACAGCTAAGAGAGTAGAGTTATTAGCACAGCAGATGGTTATTACAGATGGGATGTAGAAATAGGCTAGAATTAAGGTTGAAAAAACAGTGCAAGAAGTGATTAAAAGTAAGGAAAACAAAACACTGAAGTCTGTTTATCAAAGCAGTAGTCTACACAAGTCTTGAGACAAAACAGACACTCAAACTATGACTTTTTTCCCCCCAATGTTAAAAGGGAATCTAATCAAAGTGGTGTGAACTCTAACAGGAATTCCAAGATGATGATAAAATATTTGAAACTAAAAGCAGCATCAAAACAACCTCTCTGGAGAAATAAGGCAAGGCGGAGCAAGAAAAGCAACTCCTTCATAATTGCACCTATTTAAGTTGCACCTATTTAAGGTACAAGTTTACCAGAGAGCAGAGTAATATATTATTCTTCTTCCAACGAATTTACCATTTTTATTTTAATATTTGCAATCATTTTTTGTAAGCAAGGCTCTTCCTGTAAGTGCAGGGACCTTGCTGACACAAAGAGGATAAGGAGAAGTAGCAAAACTCTACAAGGACAGATCTACACTGACAGAACAGGCCAGGCTCAAACTCTCATACTTGCTTTCTCTAAATTGGCCAGCCTAGAACCAGCTCTGTTCCAGAAGGTACAAGGCTCTTATAATGGCTATGTACTGTATCAGAATTAACGTATCACAAAAAATCTTCCTTCCTAAACTACATTGAGCTCTAACTATTCACAGGTTCTTATAAAAACAAAAGTGCGAGTTCTCCCAAGTGAAATATATCGTCCTTTTTTGAAGGTAGGTAGGTTTTGCTGTTGTTTTCATGGTTAAAAAAGCATGAAAAGAATCACTATAAACACACAAGTACCAGAAAACAGAAACTAATTATTAAAAAAATGTATATAACTATGGCAAAATATTGCCGTGAATTGCTTGATCATTAATCCTAAATATTTCTTCAGTGCTCTAGCATAAATCATTCCAGGTGTGCACATCAGGAATAAAAAAATACAACTTGGAATATGCATTGGTTTCCAGTAAGTTAAACAGTTAAAAAATATATACATATATTAAATTAAATAATAACCAAAGGGTGGATCCAGCTTGTTTTCCTTCATTTCTTACCTTTGTCTAGGAACTATGAAAAGTGCTCGTACTAGTTTTCTTCTGTTGGCTTTTGTATTCATATTCATGCAAAAATCCATTGCTGCCTATAAAGAGAAAAGTCAATACAATACTTCACCCTTAAAGCAGTGTTTTTTTATTTAAAGCAATATAGCATGCTTTTCAAAAGTATCTTTTACAGAACTATGCCTGTTACATGCAGCTGCTTTAAAAACAACCATACAGAAAAATCTTCATTTTTGTCTAGAACAGTTAGAAAACATGTCCAGTTACATAAATACAGACTGATTCTTTGGATCAACACAAGGAAGAGAGCAGATTTACATAGATGGGGAGTAATTTGTCAGGGAGTGATAGGAGGAAAAAAGGAAAAAGCCAAGTCTACTTCTAAAACAAACTAATACATAAAAAAACAGGCAAAACCAGTATCACATGGTATTGGGCAATGACTGAGAAAAAGAAAATATTTCCTCCAGGTTAAAAATGAATTCAGCTACTGCTAGACTCCAAAGCTTCAAATCTTTATTTCCCATCTATTTGATCTAGCATTATAGCTTTTAATAGTGGAAAAAAATGCAAACCATGACTATACCTTGTCTATGAGGTCTCTGTTGACGCAATTTGGAAGCTGCTGAAGAAAAGCATCTACTATAAGTTTTAAATGAGATCCAGTACTGGCTTCTTCATCCTCTTGTTCTAACAGAGTGAAATAAACAAGCAGCACACATCTTTAAGCTATGAAATACAATGCTTTACAATCACATTCCCCAAACAGCACATTTGTAATGTTTAGCTGTTAAATAGTCACCCACAGATTGAAAAAATAAGATAAAGATGAATACAAAATTTATTTTTTTAATGCAAAAAAATCCATTAGTTGTCTATGCCAACAAAAGTCAAAAGTACCACCTTTAAAACTTGTCTTCCTATTCATGAAGCTCCCTACCTCCTAGTTTATATACTGTCAGGAGCAACAACAAATACATACTCCTAGAAAACTATTGTAATTTCTTTAGGTGATAAAAGGAGGACCACAAGAAGGCCCAAACACGGGGGAAAATAATGGGGGGGACGACACGAACGACACCCCAAACATCTTAATGCAATTGTGGATTCTACTTTTTAATGTATGTTTGCCTTGCAGGAGAAATAGAATTTTTGATCAAAAACATCCATTAAGGCCATTCTTTCATCCAGTATGTTCTCGACATCTTTTCACTTGAGGCTGTTAAGAGCTAGAGGCCAACTTAATTCCTTCAGCTGTACAGAAACCAGAGTACAGAGCCGTAAAGCAGCAAGGATGGAGGGTTGATCACATAGCAATTGCAAGGCAAGTGACAACTTGTTTTTCAAGCAAATGCTTCTATGTAATTTACAACATAGGAAGCAGCCACAGTTACCTGTATCTACTGAACAGGTCAATACACTACTCAAGCAGAAGACTGCAGGACACCACCACTGAAATTCAGATTTTCTGACATCAACTATGAAGATCTCACCAGACCAATCCCCCTACAGTTACCCTCAAATTGCCAAACTTGTGGTATGCTTTAAAAAATTTCCAGATTTACTAAGTCCTAGAGAAGAGTTTAGTTTGCTCTATAGCACAACAAGCCAAAACAATGAATTACATAGAACACCAACACTTGGAAAGAACCCTTCCTTGGCTAAAGCGATACAAAAGAACACTGCTTCCTGAAAATGGACCATGATGAAGCTTGATTTTCTTTCAGTTTGAGAATGTTCAGCAGTAACAAGAATACCTATGAGGTATTTGAAAGGAAAGCAGAGACAGACAGACTTCAGAGGAGAATACAGTGGTGGAGGTGGAAACCACACAAGTAAAATACAAAATACACAACACGTGGTAAAGTCACTATGTCTTTACAGGCTACATGGCAAGATAAACCAGCATGGAAGACTCAAGTTCCTTTTTCAAGTTACTGAAAGGCAAAAGATGCTACACTGTAGGACTTTTTCTTGTTTTTGGAAACTGCGAGGGGCAGGGGTTGAGCTTAGGTAGAGAAATCCTAAGAAAGAATTGCTCCAAGGATCATTGCCAGCTACCCAATCTTGAAGGTGCTAGAAATTAAAGCAGATGACATAGCCTTCTCTCTTGCACAGGTAACTAGAAGTTGGAAGAACAAGAGAAGTGTTCATTAAGAAAGGAGAAAAAAAAAAAAAGAAAAGGAAGATGTTCCAGATGCTCAGACAAAAGTGGACCATGAAGTTTTAAATGCTTAATGGAATGCTGACTCTCTCATTACCTATATACTCAGAGTTCACCAGGATGCATGCAATAGCTCAAACCAGACAATTTTTACTAGCAAATCTTGGTTTAATGCATTTTTTTCCATTTAGATATGTACAGCCACACCTTCCTGTCCCCTTTTAATGTTCTTGTATCTTCCCCTTTTTCCATTACAGCAATTAGTTGTCTCACCTCAGTCTTCTACTCAAACTGACTCAATACTCTTGAAATAAATAAAAAAATAAGTCTTTGACAATTCAGTCACTTTTCAAGACAATGTTTCAAGAGGCCCTGCTATCACATTCAATTTCAACAGTTCCCAAATGTATCTCTTCTTTTACTGGTCCTCTCCTTCACTGGAGGGCTACAGATATTCTCACATTGTATTTTTTTCGCATCACAGTATGTGGATCTTTTCTAAGTGGAAAAGCTCTTTTGTGGTACCTGAAGCAGGTTTTGGACTTCAGACAGAAAATAAAGAATTTTAGAGGGACAGGAAATGAAATGGTCAGGGCTTCCGTCTCTAAGGCAAACAACGATTCCAAGTATGCAATTAATGCAAAAAAATTAGTTCATTTCTTGCTTTTCACTTTGATCCTCTTGAGTTCCAGTCTTTCATCATCACCACATTTTAAAACTGCATTACCTCTTTTTAAAAATTTACTACAAGTAGTAATGTATAACAAATACAGTTAGACTATCTGTAATAACCTCTCTGGGTGCAGATCAAATCATGCAGTATGATCACTGTAGAGACTGAAAGAAAAATTATTTTTTAAACACCTTTATATTTAACCAGAAATGCATGCAATCCTGCAGTTTTCAAGGAGTAGAACTGAGAAAGCATCAGAAGACACTAAGGACTTACTGAAGTTCTTCTGCAACGATTGGTGCCAAGCAATCTTCTACTTCAGCAACGATAGTTACTTGCCTTCCCATCTCTACAGACATGCTTCCTGAGAAAGCCCTGTCTCCCTTATTGTCAACATCTTTTTTTAATTTTTACAAAACTATAACCTTACAGAGGGTTCTCTCCTAGAAACTCCGCTCTGCCTGAAAGCTTCAGTCTGCTTTGTATAGTATCACCCAGACAGTGGAAATAACAGGAGTGCTTTTGTAATGCTAGTAGCTATTCCTCTGACATGAGTTTCTGTAATTAATTTGATCATGCAGGAGCCCTCACACTCAGATGGTACAAACCAATACTGTGAGCAAACTGTTGGCTGGATCCCCTTCTCTGTACAACACTTAGGCATAAGCATAATGTTAAACATCTTGTTGAATTAAAGATGCACTGAGGAATGTGTTCAGAATCTAGTCTCACTATTTCTTAATGAATATTTTTAGGTTTTTTTTTTTTTTTAAGTGCCTGCTTTTCTGATAGAAACTTTTCTAGCTCACTAAACAGTGTAGCAAAGTTAACAGGGTTGACTTAATACTCACTTCTACACGTCATCCCTGCTGCCGACCAACCCTAAAATAACTGGTGCTAGATATATATTAAAATCAGACTCCTCCTGCCCCTAGTACCCTTGATGGCTTCCACCCTGGCCGTTCCTTACTTAACACCTTTGTCTCCATTCACACAGCTTCATTTTTAACATTTTATCTTCTCTTAAAAACAACCTCAAAACTCACTTCTTTCAGCATGTTTTCCGTCACTATTTTCAGCGCCGGTGCTATCTGCTCCCTCTCTCTTCCCTGAGCATATTGAAAATAAGAAAATTAAGATTCACTCAAAGTTAACACAATAGAGAAACAAAATAAGTTAGCTGAATGCCTGGTAAACAAACCTCTTCAACTAACTGCATCAAGTTTCCTTTTACATGTCTTATCTTAAACTTAGTTGACTATAGACTCCAACATTTAGGTAAAAAGTGCAGAAACAGGCACTGCAATGCTGTGAAGGATGCTACACCAAGGCAGACCTGCTTTAAAAACACACACTTTGCAGAACTGTCTTGTCTGCCTTGTATTTGGAGAGAAAAGGCTGAAGAGAAGTGACAGGAGATGCAGATGTAACAAAAGATATGCAGTACCCACTGTCTGACTGGACTGTCTACCGTATTTATCCTATTTTCCCCTCTTTAATTTACTTATTCCCTCTGCCAATGAAATCCACATCCCCAGATTATCACAATAACTAAAGCTACTTTTCTTCATCTTGGACCTCAGGCTGGACGGGACTCTGAGCAACCTGATCTAGTTAAATATGTCCCTGCTCACTGGAGGTGAGCTGGGCTAGATGAGCTTTAAAGGTCCCTTCCAACCCAAACCATTCTATGATTCTTACGATCTAAGACCCTGCTATACCTCATGGCATCCTCCCTTTTTATACTAAAGGCCCATCTCAGCCTAGGAATACTCTGTTTTATGTTTGTAATAGTATCATAATACAGTGGGTTTCATTCTTTGCTGCCTTTGCACAAAACATTACTACTAACTTACCTCAAGTACAGATGCACAAAAATTCAGTACATAAGAAGAAAAGTTAAAGCTGTATTTTGCAGCTGAAGGACACCTAATTTTCCTAATTTCAAACCTAAGTGAATTTTACTGAAGAGAAAGGCTGAAAAAAATCTACCCATTCACTAGATGGAAATGTATCAGAACTTGAAGCAACACCTAAATTTAGAATTTTGTTAATTCTGTATATCTAGTGCTACCAACTAGGGGCGTTCAGAATTACACACACCAAAAAACCATCATTGTGTTTCTCTATAGGTTTCAAGTAAAGTAACACGTGCTGCTAATTTATAGCCTAGTTTTCTAGCAAAACAAGGATTTGGCTATCATATCTATTTTAATTTCCATCATTAATTTATGAAGCTACTTGTCAGCATCAAAGAAATTTGACAAAGGTACAGAATTTGCAAAGACACTAAGTTTTTACATGTTTCACATAAAATAAACTAATGAGCAAAGACAATCATGAAGCAATAGTTCTCCACTATGAAAAAGCCTACACTGTGAGCCAAATGACATTACCTTCACAAGGTAGAAAGTAAAAGGCTTTCTTTAAGGGCTGGCTATTTAAAGAGAAAAAATAAACCCCCTTCTGACCCATTTTAGATTAACCTTTCAGATGGGAGAATGTTTAATGCTCAGTCAATAGCTAGTTTAAAACCAGAAACTAGTATTGATGGTTAATATTTTATATTATGACAAAAGATGCATCACCTTTCCCTTACAATCAAAAGTACAATCGTCAATCCCTTCTGTGCTACTGTACATACTCAAACTGGCATTGCCTCCCAGTGAGCTAGAGCCATACAAAGACTACATCTTCCACTCCTGATCTCATCTCCTGTTATTCCTTCCTCACTTCTAGGGGATCTCACACTCTCATGTTATTTGGCTTTGTCTTTATATTTGGAATAATCTTCATCTTCCTATCAAGTTAAGGATCCCTTCAAAAAAAGACAAGAAGGAAATATCCATGTTCCTTTAGGTATCTATTGCTAAAGTATTTTTGACCTATCTAGCAGGCTATGACCAGTCCAGAATGAACTGCTCTTTTTCCTTTTGATTTCAAAAGAATGTCTACGTGTACCTCCCTTACAGAGGACTGAAACCAAGCTCTTCACTGTTTTGTTTGGGATCTCTGACCGGAGGTAACAACTCATTAACAGTGAACATCCTGCAATTAAAACTTAACATCTTAACCAGCTTAATGAGGGGAAAGGGAAAATCTATTCCAAAGAGGGTATGGCTTTTTCCAACCTGTCTGGGTAAAGAAAGGACAAACCTAAGGAAATATTACATAGAATTATCCTGACAGCTTTCTTTTCAGAAGGAGTCTGAACCAGTCTGACTCCAGAGCTAATTTCTTTGAATTTGTGAGGTTTCACAGACCATCATAGTCCCAGTATTAATTTCAGCTTAACTAACTTTAGTCCAATTTAAAGATCCATATGCCCTGACCCATCCCTGTTGTCAGCTGAAAGAGACTGGCACTTTGAGGAGTTGTTCAAGCTACTCAACACCCAAACCTGCAGATGCATGCACTAGTTTGGTTATATGGACCCATGCTTTAAACACCAATACACAGTCTTTGCCAGGGCCTGAACTTCTTTAACTTCTTTGCTTTGATATGAACTCCACAGCTTGAAGATTTGGCTTTAACTTCTTAGCTTTTAAAGCCCATTGCAGTTTCAAGCAAAAGGATGATTAGATTATAAATTCACTAGATCAGGTAGGATTTTCACTTTTAAGCCACAGAATCTCCAGCCAGTGGACTCTAGATGTGATCCCCCCCCCCCTTCTAGACACAGAACAAGTTTCCTCCTTCAGAAATTAAAGAAAAGAATCTACACTGGAAATCCAAAGCAGCAAAACTGATGTGTCTTAACAAACTGGGCTCAAAGAAAACACCTCACTTGCTCCTCTATGAATTTGGCTCTTAACACCTGATGTTGCTTTTCCCACTATTCAGTACCACTGAAAGAAAAACTTGTAATTCATAAGAAAAATTCTTAAGAAATATTTTGCTGCCGTTTCCCCTAGTAAAACTAACACAGCTAGATTTTCACAGGTGCCATTTGCCGTCCTTTATGCATAATTAGAGGTTAGAATTCTTAAATCCTACTATGTAAAGCCATAACATCAAAAGAAAACTCTTTAATGATTGAGACAGAAAGGCAGAGCTGAATCTTAGATTTCAAGACAAGTTAAAAAAACAGAAAATATATTATTAGTACCCTAAGCACATTTGGTGAGAAAATAATGCATTGCAGTCTATATACTTCTTTCTAGTCACTTTTCAGACAACTGCCTTCACATTTGATTATTTTTAAAAGCTATATGAAGGAATTTGTAACTTTCACTATGTAAAACTCCATATAATACTTTTCACTTGTATCAATGTCTTGTTACAAATGCATTTTTGACCATAATCCTAACAGTTTCTAGCTACTAGTTTCATAAATAGATCTCCCTGAAGTCACTCTGCCTACTGACTAAAACCTATCAAGGTCAAAAAAGCAATCAGGAAACAACAAAGAATTCCTAAACCCAATTCTTTTTACCTTGCTCATCAAGAAGCTTTTTTGTAAGATCTTCTGCCTCATCTCCACAGTCTAACTCCAGGGGATCATCATTAATATCCAGGTTCTCCAGCTCCAACTCCAAATCCTCACTCCCAGGTGCTTCCTTATTATCTTTGGCATCTTTTGAATCTATACAGAAGTTAAGCAGAAATTTTAAATTATTAAATATATGCAGTCATGATTAGAATACCGAAAGACTCATGTTGCTAAACCTATGTTTCTTTAGTGTCTTAGTCTTGTTAAAAGGAAATGGGGCTAAGAATATCCACTTCTTGAGGCTATACTATCTCATCTGTTAGGTCTCAGTGGTTTATTATCCTTCATATAGCTTTACCCATATGCCTGAAACCCCCAAACATTTACCTACACTGGGGTCTGTTAAGGATTGCCAACAGATTCCAGTGCTTTGGTTTGTTCTAAACTACACCTGGTACGTCTTCATTGGATGACATACATACATTCAAATGGAACAAGATACCCAGAAATGCAGCAATCTAAGTCCAAAAGTGCTTAAAATGGACTGCCAGGCCATCACATGGAAAATGCAAGCAAAAAAACCTGCATACTGGGAAGGTCAGATAGAGAAACAGTCCAAAACCCCAGTAAATTAATATCACAAACATTATTCAAAAAAAGAGCCAGATTCAAAGATATAATTTCTAATTTAATGTTTGCACTGCATATTCTTCATAGCTCACCTGATAACAAAACTGACAAAGCAAGGTAAACAGAAAGTGGTTTACATAGACCAAGAGTAAAAAAAAAAAAAAAAAAGGAACAAAAAGCAGAACAGGAGGAAGATACTGAAGAAATAATGTGCTATGTAGAAGGTCAAATAAAAATAATATTTTCCTTGAAAACAAATAATCTATGAATCTCTAGATGAAGATTCAGAAAGGAATAGCTAATATTTTTCTTGGACAACAACACTGGTCCAGCATAGAGCATTCTTCCAAGAGATTACTATCTACAACATTTTGCTATTCTTTCAGGCGTCCTTCAAGCCTCATCTGCAGGCTATGCTTCATAACAGAAATAATTTTCAAGGCAAATAACCTTATTAAAATATTTAAATTTTTCAAACAAAAATGTGACACAACTTCTAAAGAGTGCACATGTCATACAGAAATAGCAGAGTCACAGAACAGGCAAACTGTTTAGAATCACAGACAAAATTAGTCTGGAATGGACCTTGGTGAGGTCTCTAGTTCAACCTTCTGCTCAAAGTGGATGAGCACTGTATTCACACCAGATTTCTCAGGGATTTTTTCCATTTGTCTTGAAAAATCTCTTAAGACAGAGATTCCAGCCTCCCTAGGCAAGCTGCTCCACCACCTAATTGTCCTCACAGGGAAATTTCAGAATTTAGAAATCAGAAAGAAGGCCATGAGCTATAAAGTTGAAATTCCTTTAATGCTCAACACTGACCTACTACATGTGCATTAGAAAATCATGTAGCCTGTGTCTTTGCTGGCATTTCCTCAATACCAAAACACTGTTCTTATCCAAACATGCATCTTCTGTTACACTTTGAGCCAGTGATGGTGAATGTCATTTTTATCCCATTAAAGCTAAAGTCTACCAATGCCTGGTTGTGAACCTAGAGCTGCATCAGAAGTAAGGAACCATCCAAGCCTCTTAATCTACTGGAATTTTATAGCGAGACATTTAGCTACCATTAAAAATTTAGTGGAAAAAACAGAATGAACACTAACACGTTTCAAAGAAGGCAAACTTCTAGGTTTCTCACAGAAAAGTTAGTATTTACTCATATTGGTTAAACTGCAATTATTTTAAATTTAAAATTCTATCAATATTAAAGGGCATTTACGTTTTTTTCTTCCTTAAATACCATACCCAGATATAATCCCTACCCTACATAGTTTCTTCCCTAAAAATTCATCCAACCTGGTGTACTGTCCTGATCACCACAAATTATTTCATTAGAGACTCATTACTTCCATCAAATTTGCTTATCTGTTGGACAAGGTATGTTAAAAAACCACTCATCTAAGCATTCTACCTCTTGATTCATCTTTGCTGGAATCCTTGTTCTGGGAACATTTTTCATTATCTTTAAACAAAATTGCTGGCACAAAAGCCTTTAAGTCGATGAGATTCTCATAGAAGTTTCTAGCATCTTCATCTTCCCAGATACCCCCCTCCAGGTCATATTCTCCAGGCTTTCCTGGTGTGAAAATATCAATACCAGGTCCATGTTCTGCAAAAACAGTGAAACCATAAGAAAGTTACACAAATTCCTGATCTTCTAAAGGGAAGCACCTTTAAAAAAATACTTTTAGAGACATGTTAACCTATTTATTACTACCACTGTTTTCACTTAACTATTGCAACGTATACTTTAAAGTGCTTTTAACAACCCAATCTTAATAGTAGATATATCAGTAAGTTATCTTAAAATTGTAAATTTGACATTGATAGAAAACACAGACAGTATGAGAGTGAAAGTCAAAACAAGTAAAACCAAGCAGCATGTCATGTGGTATTAGAAAGGAAAGCTACAACAGACTTTAACCATGTTAGCGTAAAAAGTAATCGCTTTGAGTATGATGAACTGTACCCCACTATATTTTACGAATAGAGGTTTAAAAAGAATAATTTTTAATTTAGAGGGATTCAAGAAATAAAGCTTTTTTAACCTCAAGATCACTTCAGACAAAAAGTACACTCATGATTTCAACAACATCTCGAAATCTAAAATTTGAGATTAAGGCATTGAACAGCTCTGCCAGTTAAATGCTGCACTTCTCCACAGGAGGTCAGAGAGCCACCTAGTGATTTATCTGGCTTAACAGTATGTTCCTGCTCATAACATCATGACCCAAAATATATTGCAAACCCATTTTTTAACAATATCAGATTTTGAAACTCTAACATAAACAGTTATTTAACTATTAAAAAATGCATTCTATTAAATGGAAAGGATTAGGTTAAAAACATTTTTAATTTCCATTTATTCCTATATTACCTGAAACAAATCTAAAGAAGTATTACTTAAGTTACTGTAACTACACAGCACATACAATAGTTATCGTTACATGTTGCATTTAATTACTGTAATAAAAAAGCATGTATTATTCATTCAATGACATCTTTAAGGGGGAAATAAAAAGAAATCAACGGAAAGAACACATCAGTAGGAGGGTTTGGTTAGCTTTCCCACCACGTTCAAGCCAAGTCCAGCATTCTGTTTACTTGCTTTAGAAGATAGCCTACCCTCAGGTGTTGGTTTCTCTTGGGGAAGGTCAGGCATATTTTCATCCAAAAGATCAGCTAGAGATTGAGAATTTGCCAACAGCTTTTGATACGACATTGCAAATTCCTCATATTGCTTGTGTCGATCTTCACTCAGTTCTCCTTTGGAGTGAAGAATGCGCCTACAAAAATCAAAGTTAGAGTAAGACAACCTTTTTTTTTAAGATGTATTTGAGCTATGCTGAACCACTACCAACTCCTCTGAGCAAAGCTAACCTTCCCTTTGAGGGAACTGTGAGAATTCTACTTTAGACCACAATAGCAAAAATGTGAGCAACACTAATTTTTTCCAAACAACCACAGTGAATTACCGACTTCAATATCATTGAGGATAGTACAGTCACAGAAGCTTCAACTTCAATGTCCAAACAGAAAGCATAACTTATTTCTCTGCCATGATTATCCTGTAACAGTTCTGCACTATGAAAAGGCTTTTGTAGTAAATTATAACAGTCAACTTACATGAAAGCTGGATAAAAATTGCTTTGCATCTGTAACAATACATTTCCATGTTGTTCAAATGATTAAATAGGCAATCATCACCAGGAGGCTCAAAAACAAGTTGCATGTTACAACCAGCCCATTAATTTTCCAAACCAAGTTATTTCAAGCAGTTACATTTGTTTTTTCACTTGCTCTTTGTTTTCTTTTATGAAACTATCCATACTTATTTTAAATTCTCATTTTTAAAATTGAAACCTGTTGTCAAAAGCAACTTGCATTTGAAGGATCGTAATCACTGCTTACAAGTGCACAATAAAACAGTTTCAGGATTACACGCAGAACAGCACAACACAGTTTTCTTACCAAACTACAATTAAAGCCATCTTGGATTTTAGACAAAAAATATCAAGAACTTTCAGTAGTTTGAACCAAATATACAGAACAAGGTCATTTCTGCTAGTACAAAGCTTGCCACGTAAGACTGATGAAAGACTGTCATCCTTGATTTTGGGTTAACTAAGAATAAGCTGGTTGCTTATTAGCAATGTTCTAGTTTGTTCTCAACTAGGGCTCCTGAGAAGTGCATTTTCCCATCTGTGGCATGATCCACTCTGCATGAACAATTCTTAATATGGATGAGGCACAGTCAGTTCTTTACCAGTAAGGGACACTTTGGGCCAGCTGAGCTGTTTGGGGACCTACTACAGCAAACATACAAATGGACTCAGATCAAACATGGACTTTCAAAGGGAAGCTGACAGAAGGAGCTTGGCTAGAAAATTTCCAGTTTGTTTTATAGTAACTTGAATAATGCTAGTAACATTGGACTAACTAGCTGTAACCACCAATGAAGCACTCTGCACTGAGATGAAAGCATCAGAAGATAAAGTTTGAAATAAGGTGCAAATGCCATAGTTCCTAAAGCAGGTTGTATCATTACATTATCATTAGGCTTTTCTTAAGCAATAAGTATACAACCACACTCTTGCCAAAAGACCCAAACATTTTATGACATAAAAATTCCCAAACAGTTTAAGCAATGCAAATTGAGGGATATCAGTCTTGGCCTTTTTCAGTTCCAGTTTAATTGTAAAACAAAAGCCATCTTTGTACACAACACATTGACAGGGTGAGCAGCAAAATCCCTTATACCTGCTCAGAAGCAAAACTTGACATAGATGTCTTGCTAGAGGGCAAGCAGCAGTAACACTAGTGAAAGTTCTATTTCTTGACTCTCTTACAAAAACACACCTATGTAACATGTATTACCTGCCCCTGCAAAGTAGAGCAGGAAAAATTAACAGATGAAATAACTACTAACAATTTCTAAAGTGCAGTAGTTCAGTTTGGATTCAGTAAACATGTTAAGTGCCAATTCATGGAGCCTTGGAGCTTGCCATGGAGACAGCTATCCATTAGGTACACATTTTAAGTTTAGAATACACCAACAGCCTCAAACACAAGCACTGGAGCTCTGTGCTATTATTAAAAACCAAAAAAGCAAAGTGTTGTAACAACAGTACAACAGTTTCAGTTCTCAGTTTCAGTTCCCAATAGACAAGTGTTAACAAATTCAAGCAAGCTAAAGCATATTAAACAAACTTTAAGAAGCACCATTCATTTTTTAATACAATTAAAAGTACAGCATACAGTACTTATCTTACTTTATGTCACTTCAGAATTTCATGAAGTGCCACAACACAAGTTCAGCAGATCTTAAAAACATCCTTAATTTAGACAAAAGAAGGTTCTTCCATATCTAACACTCATTTTTGAAAACTCACACTAAAATTTGGGAATTGAGATTTTGCTGTGCCCTTAGCTGTGCAACCGAACAACCATCAGGTTCTACTGTCAAAGCATAACTCAAGGTAGTTTTCTTAATTATCTACTTGCATAAACCCTTGTGTGTAATAATGCTTTAATTTTATCTAAATGATTCAGCAGGTAACACAATATTAAAGCACCGTTAAGGTTAGCATATTAATTCTCAATTAACTCAACCAATCTGTACAGCTTGAGTTATTTCACTGTCACTCTCCTGACACACATAAATTCAAGAGGTATTTACCTGACAAAATATCGTAACCTAAACATATGACACTGTTGATGCACAAGAGGCAACAGTTTGCTCCCTGTTCACTTCATTGGTTCTGGAATACCAGCGGGAATAAAAGCTGTTGCTATCAGCAAAATGGATCAGGTTTCAAATACGCAGAGGACTGGTTTTTTCCAACAGGATTATTGCTTTTTTTGAAACAAACAAACAAGCAAACAAAACCCAAAACACCCCTAAAAGCAAGCAACCAACCACACAGTCACTTTCCCCAAATTCACAGTTTAGGAAGATTTCTGTAGTATTCACAGACTTCTTACTGGGCAAGTTTCTGTCTCTGACCTCATGCCTTGCACTTCCATAGCACGCAAATGCCAAGCATCTCTCTGTTACAGACATGTTGTAAGCAAATAAAATTAGGCAGGAAATTTTTTTATGTCTTGTTTCTTTAACAGAACTTATTTCCCAACTTTTATTAAGCTGTTAAAATAAACACCTTAAAGTTCAGATAGAGATAAATAATAGAATTATCTTAATCCAGTGATAAATGCTAGCTCTTCACACTCCTTCCCCAAAACAAAGCTTTGCACCCAAGTTCATAGGGATAGTTCAAATAATAAGGTACATAAAGAGGTCTTTAGTCTGTTCTACTCAAAGCAGGCTCAATGATGACATCAGACCAGACTGCTCAGGGCTCTATCCAGTCATTTTTATCCAGTTGTGCAAGTAAACATTCAAGTATATTTCCTCTCCCACACCATTTAAGTTCTTTCTTCTTCATGGGTTCTTAACATTCTTCGTATCTCTTGAAAATTTTTTTCACTTTATTTCCTATCACACAGACTTTGTAACACTCACTTATTGAAATGCCAGCCAGAACCAATGAACCCAGAACTAATTATAATTGTGAAAGTATAAAAGTTTATACTTGCTAACTTTTAAAAAACAACAACTAAGTCAGTAACATACTTCAAAGTAATAAGGTACTTTTAGAAATAATAGTAGCTCAGAAGTCAGTTTATGGTCCTGTGAAATTCAACACTTAGCTGAGACCAGATAGGACTGCAGCGCAATAGCCATCAGCACAATGGATCCAAGTTTAAAGCCCTGGTTCAGGAACATCAAATTTTAATGTATTCCAAGCATACATTTGGCTCTGGACTGATGTTCAGTCTTTTAATTGAAACTTGTGTCTACATACAGTAACACATTCATTTCTATCTGCCTAGAATGTTTCCAAAAGGATTTAAGAATGTGTTTTAAGACCAGCAGTTGGATTTAGGCTGGCTCCAATAATGACAATTCAGGATGCTTGAAAGAAAAGCAAACTATTATTAAACAATGTGATCATGGTAGAAATTAAATTATTCAGATCTCAAAGGTGTGTATATTCATACTCTTCAATGTTAGTATTTCATATAGACACTTAAGAGCATTTGAATCAAATTGTCTATACCCTCCAACATTTTTATATATAAAGTTTGCCCACATTAAACCGTAAGGGATACCTTGTTAATCTAACCTGATTTTTCCTACATACTGGTACACTAAAAAAAGTAAATAAGCCAAAGCCATTGTGGCATATGCTCCATTAGATACATGTGGGTGGAAAGGGAGAAATCAGATTGTGCCAACTGGAAAAGGACAGTACCAGCTGGGAAAGAAGCATTACTCTCAAGTTGCTAAGGGAGCATCACCAAATAGAGTTAAGAGAATTAAAGCTAAAGGTCAACCACCATTTTCTTTAAAGCTATTCAAAGAGTCTGTTTGGTTTTTGCTTTTTAAGTATCCAGAGCAAATTTAGAACTTTTTTTAGATACATTGCAGAATACATTTATCTTCCACACACTGCTAACAGACTTTGTTTACAAATACTGCAACAAATCTAGGCATTTCATGAATAAACTATTTTTTTCTCCATAAATAAAAAGCAACATTCAAGTGTCACCTGTTTTGTCTTTCAATATTTTGTAGCTCCCTGTGGTCCCTTTTCAGGTGTTTGGTCAAAGACGTAAAGTATTCCTTCAACAAATTCTGGAAGGGCTGTTGTTTCTCTGGGCTAATTATTTCACTAGGAGGAAAGCTCAAGTTAAACTTCTCTGCAACAGTTTTTACTCTCCTTGGTACCAAACCAGCAATGTCATCTCCACAGTGCCGACAAAAGCTGATAACCACAGAAACGTGAGTGTGGGATTCTCGATCAGCATTAATAATATTTTTAAGCTGCTCATAGATTAAAGACAGACCTTCCTTGTCAGTGAAAATCCCAACTATTGTCAACTCTGCAATGAAACGCAAATCAGTTCTTAACTTGGTAATGTTGGGAGTCTTCTCTTCTTTCCTTGCTTCAAAATGTTTTTTCCAAGCCTGAAGTAATGAAGGAGCAAAATCAGCATAACGCTGGTGAAAGAGGGAACACAAGTGCACAGCGCAGTTCACATCCGATATTTTCAGCTTGGCTTCCACAATAGAAGCTACTGCTTCTGCAATGTATTTGCTTAAATTCAGGCTATTAAAGTCATGGGACAAGGAGTCCCTTTGTTGCTCTGTAATGGTTTTTAGCTTCTTAACAAAAGCTGTGTTCTTCTTCAGACTGGAATCCAGTCTGCTGAAGAAGTTTTCCTCAGGGCGATTGTCTGGTGCATTCTGGTTTTTGCTGCGAAGCTCTTTTCTTGCCTGATGGCGCTCCCAAGCCTCCTGATGGAGCTGATGTGCTTCCTCTTTTTCTCTAAGAGAAATAAAAATTAGTCATTTTTGTTACAGGACCTTACTTTCAGGTTAACAGTTCAAAGGAAAAAAAAGCCATAGTTGGAAACCCTCCAGTAGTTCTTAACACAATTTCCCCTTAATATTCTATTTTTAAATATTTAACAAGTTAATCCTAGAAAGCTAAAGCATCTGCTTCATAAACTCTGTTTAACTGCAAAAGGCAAGTACTACTTGTTACAAAATGAAATGTCTCAAATATTTCTATGCAGAACATACTAATCCCAACAGACTTAGAAATACAAACATAAAACTCCGTTTACTCCAGACAGAGATGAAGCTCCTACAGAAGAGGACAACAACCTTTCAACAAGTTACTGTATTACACAATTAAGGGAAATCTCTTATTCCTTAAGTTACACAGAAAATTTTAAATAGGTGAAACCCATCTGTCCCAGCTAGAATTTGGCTATGATGTTGCCTCAGTCTTAGAAAGTGACATATTTCAAACACAAGAATGTCTGGAATCTTGGCTTTACTGGTCTAAAGATGCTATCTGCAACACAGTAGTACCTTTTGGTAACATACTACGAAACACTGTCTCAGTAATACCACATACTAAACTTCCAGGTTACATTTCCTGTTTGCCATCCAGGTATCAATTCTCTATGATTGATTAAAAGAAATTACAGCCATCCCTCACAGTAGATTTGCTCTCATTACAGTCTGTGGACCTGTTAGAGCTTGTATTCCCAATTTTATGACATTAACACTTCTCCATCTTAAAAGAAACTGTGCTGCTTTATTCCAGCATAGCTCTGCATTACATGGTCATCACATGGAGAACACTACCAAAACCCCGTATTAGAGACTAATGTTAACAGAGGTTAGAGTTGAAAACTCAAAACTATGCAGAAGTCATAAAGCATACTCATACTCAGCTAGCCACGTAAAATTTAGAACACTACCTACAACTTACTATAAGTAACTCAAACAGTTCATCTTTTATAATTCTGCCCACAATCCTGATAGCAGGACTACAGCATTTGGCACAATTAAACCATTAACAGACAACTTACTTCAGTTGAGCAGCTGCTTCTTCTTGCTTCTTCTTCTCTTCCTCCTCTTGTTTCTTTTTCTCCTCTTCTTCAAGCTTCTTTTTTTCTTCTTCTTCTTTCTTCTTTTGCTCTTCTTCTGCCTTTACTTTATCCTCCTCTTTTTTCTTCCGCTCCTTGTCTTCCTTTTTTCTTTTATCCTCTTCCAGTTTTTTCTTTTTATCTTCAGGAACCTTTAAAGTCTCTCTTTTCATGCCAACCTTGACATCTTCTTTTGGCTTCTCCCTGGTGCTCACTGGTCGCCTTTCACTAAATTCTTTTTCTTTATTATTTAACGGAGATTCTTTTTCTTCCATATTTGCTGGCTTTTTGCGCTCAGCTGGCATTGTGTTACCCAGGCAAGTCTGCAGAATCACAGGAAAATAAGTACTTTTAACTTGTTGTTGATATATTGGTCACTTTCACAGCCCACCCGTACTCACTTAGTTCTTAACTAAGATAACTCCCAAATGCCTGACTCAGAATAAAATACAGGTTTAAGGTAAGTTTTCTTGAACTAAGGAATGGACCTAACGACAGGTAAAAACTAATCATTTTGTTAAAGTGTTACACTGCAAAGTTGTCTCCAGCATGAATTGTGAAGTAAAAGCATTTGAAGTTTCTACAACCTGAGGAACAGAAGATCTTGGAACATAAACAGAAGTCCATCTAAAAAAAAAATCCACAACTGATGAAAGCAAAGTACCCCCAACTTAAATATTTATCAGCATGCACCTGTGCCTCACTGACCTTTCTACACATCTCCTAAGAGTAGTCCCCCCTCCGTTACCTCTGCTTAGGATCATAGGATAATGCAGGTTAGACAAGACCTCAAGTGGTTCAACCTCCTGGTCAAAGCAGGGTCAGCTATGAGGTCAGACAAGATTGCTCTAGGCTCCAGTCTTGAAAACTGCCAAGGAGGGAGACTGCACAACATCTCCAGCCGACCTGCTCCAATGCCAATGCGACACTGCCCTCACTGTGAAAAGCATTGTCTTGCTCCCCTCTTTCCTCACCCTTCCCAAAATCTCCCGAGTCATCTCAAGCACTCTTCCACACAGCACAAGTACCAGCCGGAAGAGCATGCTGTGCTAAGATGTACACACAAACCTCCCTGCCAGCAGGACAAATGGAAAAAATAGTAGAAAGGCTACAATTATCAAGAGTTATTAAAGGCTCCAGTTTGCATCTCTTCCTACTGAACCAATGCTTTTCTGGGGACTTGTAGGAGGTTTGGCATCTTTAGGGTTTCTAGCCCTCTAAGCTTTAGTTTCATTTGGCTAAGGATACAAAAAGTAACATATATTGAACAAGAAAGGGTAGAATCACAGAATAATTTAGATCAGAAGGAAACCATGGAGGTCACCTAGTTCAATCCCTTCCTCAAAGCAGGTCCAACCACATCAGGGACTTGGCTAGCTAAGTTTTGAATATCTCCAAGGTCAGAGATGCAATGGCCCCCTCTGTGCCCCTGTTCCAGTACCTGAATAACCACACTGTGAAAAAGTTTTTCCTAATACCACCCTGGAATTTGCCGTGCCCCATCTTGTGCCCGTTTCTTTTCATCCTATCCATATACAGCTTTGAGAAGAACCCAGCTCCATCTTCTCTATACTGCCCTGTTAGGTTGCTGTAGACAGTAATAAGACTTCCCCCCTCTTCTTACAGATTAAGAAACCGAGCTCTCTCAGTCTCTCTTCAGATACCATGTCCCCTAGCCTCCTAATGGTCTTCGTGGCCCTCCAGTGGACTTGCTCCAGCATGTCAATTCCTTTCTTGGAACAGAGAATCCACATCTGGATATGGTGTCCAGATGCAGTTTTGTAAGTACCAAATAAAGGGGAAGACTCACCTTCCTCAACCTGCTGGGTAACTGTTGCTACTACAGTCTAGAATGCAGCTGGCCTTAATGCAAGGGCATTCTGCTGACTCAGGTCCAGGGTCAGATAGGGCCAGACAGGACTGAAAGAGGCAGTTAGAACCACCTAAGCCTTATTTACTTCAGGCTAAATTAATTTCTTAAAAAATAATTTTCACATATTTATATGCTTCAAGTTAAACACATATATAGGTGGGACTGATGGGACACGATTGCACTGGATACCTCCTAAAGAACCATCACTTAGTTTCTATTAGTAACACCTGTTTGATTCCCAATTGTCACCCTTACTTTTGCCTTTCTGACATTTTACTCAGACTGGATGATGAAAATATGCTAGATTGTTAAGCAGATGCAGGAAATAAGTCAAAGTGGATAATGAGACACTTGCATTCCAATCTAATGCGGTGCACTTCTAGTATTACTTTTAACTATTTTGAAAGATATTTAAAAATAACACATCACACTAATGAAAATCTCTGTTTCTAAGTATTCCACATTACCTCCCCCACCTCCCAAACAATAAAACGACAGATTCATATACTGACGATCCCATACGGAACACTGCATTACAATTTAAGATGCTTGTCCAGGTCTTCTGGAAAAAAAAATTGTTTGCAAAAATTCACAGTATATTCAGATATGGGCAGTGACAGCTTACTAATGGAGGACCTATTCAGGACTTGGCCTCTTTGATAGCAACTGGCAACAGCACTGATGAAGAAATGTTTCTGACGCCGATTTATGGAAGTGAGACGAATCAAATCAGCATTGCTTAAACAAGTACTATCAAATTTGGCTCCCTAATGCATGTCTACAACTAAAAGGTTTCACAGCTCAACATCTCAGAACTACCTGGATTTCAAAACCACTGATCTATATCATCTTAAAACAGTTTTATTATGAAATCAGTACTTAACAAAGAGGGTGGGGTGGGGTAATCCACAAAACCCAAACAAATAAGCAGCCCCTCAAGCCCCTTCATTTTAAAGGTCTGAACTAATTTTTCTATCTCTGTAGGCCAGTTAAGTGGGACCTGTTCCTCACAGATTCATCTGGGAGATACAAATCCTCTACATGTTCTGTTTCAAATTCAACAATAACTATTTATTAATCTTTTCTCACTACAAATCCACTCTGGGAATTCCATCAGTTTGAGACAGCTAACCTATCTCTCCCACCATTTTTAACAAAATGGGTTTGAAAGGGAAGCTTTTAGCATTTAAAACCACTGTAGTACCTTACTAGTAAGATTAGGTCTGTTAGAACATTGTGTAAGACTCTCCATTAATTGTATTAAAATGTTTTTCACCAATAAGTCTATTAAACAAAATAAAAAAATAGAGTAACACTCTTTTTTTTTAAAAAAGTGTTAGATTGTGAGAGATAATAAATTGGGAGCTAAGTTTAAAAGGAAAACATTGGGTTGTTTGAGTAAAGAAATGCTGGAAAAGCATGTCACAATTCTAATACTCCAGCTTTTATCTTTGTCCCCCACCTGCTGTTAGTAGGGTAATTCAATTACAATTTGGAAAAACAGACAAACAAAATATCCAGCTACACATGTAACTTTTAGCACAGTCACTTACCAAAATCATTACAGTACTCAAACTCTTATTAAATTTAGAAACTCAGAATTCTGTTTTAAAGATATATCTGACATTTGCTTGTATAAAAGCAAAATAGAGAAGATGGGATAAAAAGAAAAGAGATGGAGCATAATCAGGTACATCGTGATTTTGACCACAAGACAGTATTATCTGCTTTTTCCCCCATGAACACCGGTGACCAAAAAACCCCCCAGCAATCTAGTTTATAATAGATTTCTGTCCTGCATCACAGAATACATATGTTACAATACTCCTCACCACCTGCTACACATATACCTCATCACACAAACCCTTCTGATCGCACTGCCAGCTCATTTATGTCTACCAACCACTGATGGCAGGAGGCAGGCAGTGCGGTTGCTGCCTCCAAGCTATACACAGACTGATTCACCGGTCAGCACACAAGTGTCAGCTAACAGCACAGACAAAACCAGAACTGTCCACTGAGCATATGCTATCACCCTTCCCTCAGTAAGAATGTTAATTTAGACTTTGTTACTTTTCCTCAGCTGCCAGTTATCACAAGATCCCTAGAATGTTTATACCTTCAAAACATCTGCCTAATTTGACTGAAACTGGCTGAAAGGTTCAAAAGTTGTGGAAAGTGGAGAAAAATGGAAACAGGCAGCAGGCTCACCTGGGTCTCATTTCCCTAGGAAATAAGGCTGAAGATACAGAGTTTGGTCCAGATTAAGGGAATGATAAGGAAACATGAAGAGAAACTTAATCACTAAGAGAACTTCTATTTAATACCTAATGTTTATGTGAATGTACTGATGAAAAGGCATGACAATGACATGAACTTCATAAGCCAACAGATAGGAAGAACCAGCGCTCACAGCTGAAAATTAGAGAGGATGGAGAAGATGGATACAAGACAAGTGTCCATATGCTTTTGGACTCTTGACAGTCCATTTCTGTAGTGACATTTAGATGCTTTAACACTCTATCTTCTTAGTTTCATCACTTACAGATGCTATTTTTCCAAGGAAAACTATTTCTCTTCGTTTTTCCACTATTTGACCTACCTTAACTCATTCTTAATTAAGAAATTTTTTACTGTACCTGAATTTCTACATAGTTTTTTTCATACCAATCCTGGAATTTGAAAAACTGATGGGATTCAGTTCACGATACTCTAGGCTTAGAAACTTAAGAAATAGGTCTTGAAATACGCAAGCAACATTTAAGAAAAAACACCTATTTACTCTCTAGGAAACCAAAGATTCATACAAGGTATTCAGCATCATTAATCTAGTCACCATTGAGAATGAAAGGATAAACATCAACACCTTGGTCTGATATGCTTAAATCCTCTCAAATCAATAAAACCAGCCTATTGTCACAGACTGAAGTACCATGAACCAGAATCTTAATCCTTGCAAACACAAGCGTGGCGGGGGGGGGAATATGGCTTTACTAAACTAAGCATATTTAGATTTTTCACATGCTCTTTTACTGCTACTGGAAATTAAACTGATCCCATAACATTCCTTTATGCAGCTACTGTATTACCAAAGAGATAAGGGAGACAAAGAGCGCAGGCAAGATGTCCCACTTCTGACCAGCTGAAAAAACCTCAAAGAGCGTTACAAATCAGAGCACCAACAAATTAAAAGTTCCACGAATTGAAATGCAATTAAGGTTTCTCTTAAAATAAGGGAAGGAACATAAGAAAAACACCACGGTCAATCAGAAGAAAGTAAACTTAGCCACAAGTTTTGAAAGATGAGACACACTGCAAGACAGGAAATTATAGCGCAAAGCAGCCCCCCCTACACAGCGGCAGGGAAGGCAGGCCTGCCTAACCCGCCGGGCAGTTTTACTTTCGATTCCATACCTCCCGGAGAAAGTGTTTTGCCGTCAGACCCGCAGGCACACGCTTTTCACCGGGAAAAAGCGGTCTACGGACGAGTCGCTAAACATGCGGGGCGAAAGACTTCCCAGCTAAGAGCCCTCCCCGCTTCCTCCGGGACGCCCCTACACATGTCAATCCACGTACGCAGGCTCTCCAACAACCCAGCCGCCTTCTCGGGCTCTGCCTTCCCCGCTCGCACCCGCCAGCCCCCGAAAAAAACCCAACACCCCCCTGCCCCTCTCCCTGCCCCCGCCCCCCCCGTGCCCTGCAGGCTCCCTCACCCTAGCCCTGCCTTCTTCTTCCTTCCTCACCCTCACGGCCCCCGCTGCCCCGGGACGCCTCAGCCCCGGGGAACCCCCC
>NW_010973187.1:13885718-13885978 GCF_000737465.1 Haliaeetus leucocephalus | reverse complement strand
GCTCCCTGCCGGGGCGACCGCCGCTCTGCCTGACCGACAGCACCGCCCCGACCGAGCCGGCGACGCCCGCCCCGCGACGCCCAGGCGCGATAGAAAAGGCGGCGCCGCCTAACCGCGACGTCGCCCCGGCGAGCGGTGTTTCCCGACGGGTTAGGGGTCAGGCAGCGCGGAGGACAGCCCCGGGCGGGGTCCTGACGGCGGGCGGGCGGCCGGCCCTGCTCGGGTTACCGGGAGGCTGCGGAGGCGGAAGTGGCGGCGGG
>NW_010973187.1:13880862-13885624 GCF_000737465.1 Haliaeetus leucocephalus | reverse complement strand
TGGCGGCCCCAGCGCACGATACGCTTTGTCGCCCCGCGTGACGTCACTGCCGTGACGTGCCTCTGGCCGTGAGGCGTCACGGCGCGTCACGCGTAGTCGTCATGCCAAGGGTGGCCTTTCGGAGGGGACCCGGCACGGCGCTGCCTGATCCGTTCCGCTGTCCCCGCGGTAAACTACTAGGGGTAACGGTGGCATAGTATCGAGTTATTACGTAACCGATGACTTAACGGGTGTCGCCTGTTGCGTTTTGTGGCCTAAATCTGGTATCTCCCGCCCTCCCGACCTGCCCGTATTCTTGTCGGGACATCCGTCGGCATTTTCCAGCGGTAAATTCAGTTGCACAAAACTTCCCCGTGTGTTTGAAACGCTCGCCGTCTGCGTGTCTGGGCATGGTGTCAGCTGTTGGGCAACGCCGAAGTCGCCCGAGCTGGAAAATGCTGGCGCAACCCTGAATTTCAGAGCGCGAATCTGGTATTTTTAGCATCCAGATTCTTAAGGATCAAGGTTTCTGACAGAAGCTTTTTCTTGGGTATGGGAAAGTGTTTACGCCCCTCCGGACTGAGAACAAGCAAACGCAAATACTTGGCCGTGACAGCAGGCGCGGGCCTGGATGCGCATAATGAGATCATTCAGCTGTTAAAGCCACCTTTTATTCAGAAGCAAGAGTCAGCCCAAATACAAGACTCTGTTTACTGATGCAGAGTGTTAGGTATCCTCTGCCAACTGGTACAGGACTAGACAGGTTTTTGGGTTTTTTTTTCAGGAAAGAACTCTCCTCCCTGTTGTTTAACTTCATTGCTCATTTTGCAGACACATCTAAAAACCTCCTTCTGGAAAAGTTTGAAAGGACAAAGTCATGCTCGTTATTTACACAGATCATTCAAGCGTACCTGCTACAGAAAGATTTCATTTACTTGCCAAAATGTCTTGAGTTACCAGGTTGATTTAACTGATTCACTAGAAGGGAGAAGATCCGTGTGCTAAACAGAGAAAACAAGGGGTTAAATGGGGAGGGTAACTCCATATTAGTGTTGGTACTTTATTTTCCAAAGGCACCAATCCTGTAGCCTGTCAGTGGATGCCTCTGAATTAGTCTTTAGGTCTTGTTTGAAAAGGCAGACTCAGCATTATATTAGGTTTAATTATCAGTTTCAGTGACATTACGTCAAGACATGGTGGCTTATTTTCTTTTGAAGCACGATATTACTGCCTTTTCTAACACGAATAAAATGCACTATCTCTACAATTTTGAAAGGAAACAAAAGCTCCTTCTGTATTTATATCACATTCCCCCACAGCTACAACTACACTGGAACTATCTTTTGTAAAGACCATGCAAGTAAATCTTGTGCTACCTTTGTCTGATAGCTTGGAAAGCTTTTCCTTATAAAGTATCCGTTTCATTTGTGTACATACTGATCAAGTTTTCCTACTAACTTACCGAAAAGAAAAACAAGTAGATCTCATTTCCTGAGTCTTGTATATAAACCATGTCTTTCATTTTTTTTTAACTCCTGAAGCTCTTCTTCTCAACGTTTTCAGTATGTTTCCTCAACTACTGGCACCAAACGTGCACACAGTATTCAGAGAGGAATCACAGTTGTGCCAAATACTGGCCTAATGTAGAATCTGTAGGTGTACTCAGTATTTCCATGTAGCCACATCCAGAAAATGATCTTTTTTGCCAAGTGAGCCAATACTGACATAACTTTTTTAGACCCATCTGTTTCATTCCCATGATTTTTGGAGATAATTTATAGTCACCATTTCCTAGAAAGGAGCTACATTTTAGTGCATATACTCTTTCAAGGTGTACAAGCTTGCATCTCATCCTGTTAAAATAAACCACATTTGCTTATGTCCAGTCCATCTTGGCACTCAGATCCAACATAATCTCTCTTCACATTCCTCCAGCTGACAAACTTTGTCAGTTTGTCTGAAGGACTTACTTCATGAGCAGTTTTCTCAGGCTGATATAACTACTAAAATGGCAAGGACTATAATCCCTTTAGAAATACTCCCTGCTGCTGATGATTTTCTACTTAAAATATTGCAAGTTTAGATCTTCTAGATAGTCGGCTGCATACTATTTAGTATATGCAACCTTGATTTTGAAGCATTTCTAGTTTTCTTAGCCAGAACATCAGGTAGTACTGAATCAACCTCACACAGGACTCTTCTCTAGGACAGGCTCTCTGTGCCAGAAGAGTCAGACCAGGAGAGTTCCCTTGCAGAGCCAGAGCATATGCCCTTAGCAGCGGTGTTTCAGCTGGCACAGGTACCACTTTCTCACATTTAGAGATGAACCAAAGTCAACAAAACCTTTTATTGACCTAGATATAGTTACAGCAAGGCTTTTGCCATGTGTAATCATGTCCTGCGCAAGATGATTATGCTGGCAAAAGTCTGCAAAGTACTTTAAATCCTTATTAACTGAATTCTGAATCACAGAAAAAAACCAGCAAGTTGACTTGACAAGGTATATATTCCATATACCCATGCTTAGACTTGATTAAACCTGTAACTGAACCTGTATATACAAATATTCCATTAGTTCTCCAAGATCCACATTGTGTGACTGAACCATCTCATTTAGTCCTTTTTAACTTCAGAAGATTTTTAATGTTCAAACCTATTCCTACCAGTGCTAACTGGGAAATACTCAGCTAACCCTCTATCTGCTTTAAAGCAAAACCACACTGATATCTGCTATTTGACTGATATTTGCTTAAGAACTGTAGAAAAGTATTTCATCATCATGCAATCTGCCGGCAACATTTGTCTTTTTCCCCAAGCACAGAATGGAAATATTTAACTATATCAACCTTTTCTGTCTCTCTACTGTCAACTCCAGAAAATCATGGAATGTTGCAACATTATTTTCAAGGTTCTTTTGTTCTAATATGCATTGAAAAAAATCAATATTCAAAGCCACATTTCTCCTACACTTTATTCTGTTGGCCACATGTCAACTGTCCTATAGCTATATCCTTTTGCCTTCTTTGCAGTGTTAAAGGTCAGTCACTTTTATTTTTCTCCCAAATTGGCTTTTATAAATCTGCATAAAACCAACCATACAGGCCTCAAGGAACACAAGTGGCCCCTCTGCAAGAACTGTGAACATCATAAAATCCCTGGCCAACTGTGGTGTCATGACCAATTCAGTTGCAAAATCCAGTTCCACCTGTTCCAAAAGCATATAACCACAGTTTGATTTGAAGAAAAAATACTTTTTGATTTCTGCATTGTGAAGGCAATCTACAAAGGAGATTCATGAGCACAACCAAGCCTATGGTAAGGTAACTTGCCAGTTCCCCTCCTGCCTCCCAGGCCTGCATTCACTAACTGTTGGGTGACTGAATGATTATTGGAAATGAGCTTTGCTGTGAAGTATGCGTGGGTTCCCCCTGCCGACCCCTGTCCCCTGAGATGCAGTGCAGCTGTGTCATTTTCCACAAAATTGCACAGGATCACAGAAAGGTTGAGGTTGGAAGGGACCTCTGGAGGTCACCTGGTCCAACCCCTCTGCTCAAGCAGGGCCACTCACAGCTGGTCGGCCAGGACCATGTCCAGACAGCTTCTGAGTATCTGCAAGGACGGAGACTACACTACCTCCCTGGGTAACCTGTGCCAGTGCTCGGTCACCCCGGCGGTGACAAAGTGTTTCCCGATGTTCAGAGGGAACCTCCAGTGTTTCAGTGTGTGCCCATTGCCTCTGGTCCTGTCGGTGGGCATCACTGAAAAGAGCCTGGCGCTCTTCTGCTCTTGGCACCCTCCCTTCAGGTACTTACGTCCATTGATAGGGTCCCCCTGGGCCTTCTCTTCTCCAGGCTGAACAGTCCCAGCTCTCTCAGCGTCTCCTCATAGGACAGGTGCTCTAGTCCCTTCATCATCTTCATGGTCTTTTGCTGGACTCTCTCCAGTCTGTCCCTGTCTGTTTTGTACTGAGGAGGCCAGAACTGGACACAGTACTCCAGGTGTGGCTTCACCTGTGCTGAGTAGAGGGGACCTGCTAGCAATACTTTGTCTAACACAGCCCAAGATACCATTTGCCTTCTCTTCTTCAAGGGTACAATTGCTGGCTCATGTTCAACTTGGTGTCCACCAGGACCCCCAGGTCCTTTTCTGCCAAGCTGCTTTCCAGCCGGGTGGCCCCCAGCACGTGCTGGTGCCTGGGGCTCTTCCTCCCCAGGTGCAGGACTTTGCACCTCTCCTTGTTGGACTCCATGATATTCCTGTTGGCCCTTGTCTGTCAGGATCTCATGGTGACAGCGTCAAGGGCCTTAGAAGTCCAGGTAGACAATATCCCCCGCTCTCCCCTCATCCGCCAGGCCCGTCGCTTCGTTCTGAAGTTCATCAAGTTGGTCAAGCGTGGTGAAGCCATGCTGACTACTCCCGATGACTTTCTTGTCCTTCACGTGTTCGGAAATGGTCGGCAGGCACCTGAAAACTCGAGGCGAAGCTTTCGGATTTTGTTCAAACTTCCTTTCTCTATAACTCGTGTCTTTTTTTGGCGGGTTTTCTAGAGGCGATGAGGTTACTACGTCTTTCCCCAGTCTAACCGCCATCCAGCATACCGCATACACAAGACGAAGCCCTGACGCGTTTCAGGAGGGACTGTTTAATCGGAAAGTGAGGCAGGACGCTCAGATTGACAGCACGTACCCGCGGCCGGCCCTACCGACCACCCCGCCGAGGCCGCCTCACGCCTGAGGCGGCGGGGCGGGAAGCGGCGGCCCCACCCCGCGCGGGGGCGGCGGCG
>NW_010973187.1:13752849-13880528 GCF_000737465.1 Haliaeetus leucocephalus | reverse complement strand
CCGGGTCCGGCGGCGGGGGCTCTAGCTCGGCAGCCCCGCGGTCGCCTGAGGGAGGCGACGGCCCCGCGGGCGCTGAGGGGCCCAAAGTCCGAGGGCGTCGAAGCGTCGGTCCGAGGCGCTTTCTGCGCTGTTGCGGTTGCCTTCGGGACTGCCGGCCGGAGCCGCCGCCTCTCCTCGGGGCTGCTGGCGGGTTTGCAGTGGCCGTGAGGCAGAGCTCGCCCTCTCCGCTCAGCGGAGGCTCCGCCGGGTCCCTCGCGTTGGCTCCCCGGGAAGCCTGCCGGTACCCTGCCCGGTTCCACGGGCAGAAGTGACTGTGAGTGCATCGACTGCTGAAGTTACGTTAGTGAACTCCAGCTCATAAAACTACCTGTGCCGTGCGCCTGTGATTTCCCTTTTTTATATCTTATGGCTAAGTACGGATAACTCTCTCCTGTAGCAGTAACTGTGAGGCTTTTAGCTCAGTTCTATGGTGCAGAAAAATAATTTCAAGCAGAAGACTCTTCGGGGGTAGGAGTACCGTCCGTGCATTAACACCTCAGGAGACTCCGGTAGGAATTAAGCCCGTTGCGTAGAAGCAGGAGTGAAACTGGTTTTTTTAGCTCCTGGACACCGAGTCCCATCACTAAGTAGCCTCCTCGTTCAGCAAGGAAAGGGTTAATATATTTTTGCGTTACATTTTAAAAATCGCTTTTAAATGGCTTTCTTGCTGAGAGTGTGTCGTGGTTTAACCCCAGCCAGCAACTAAGCACCATGCAGCCGCTCACTCACTCCCCCCCCCATCCAGTGGGATGGGGGAGAAAATCAGGAAAAGTAGTAAAACTCCTGGGTTGAGATAAGAACGATTTAATAGAACAGAAAAGAAGAGACTAATAATGATAATGATAACACTAATAAAATGACAACAGTAGTAATAAAAGGATTGAAATGTACAAATGATGCGCAGGGCAATTGCTCACCACCCGCCGACCGACACCCAGTCCCCAAGCAGCAAATCCCTGCTCCCCACTTCCCAGTTCCTAAACTAGATGGGACGTCGCATGGTATGGAATACACTGTTGGCCAGTTTGGGTCAGGTTCCCTGGCTGGGCATGAGAAGCTGAAAAATCCTTGACTCTAGTCTAAACACTACTGGGCAACAACTGAAAACATCAGTGTTATCAACATTCTTCACATACTGAACTCAAAACATAGCACTGTACCAGCTACTAGGAAGACAGCTAACTACATCCCAGCTGAAACCAGGACAGAGTGTTGTGGGAGATGTTAGGGTTATGTTCTTCTGTTGCAGAAAAGAGAAAAGGACTTGTTTTGAATGGGCCAGCTGTGTGAACATAATAGCTGGAGCAGGGTGCCGGCAATGGAAATATTAATGTCAGAGAAATAACTTTGTTAAATGGTCTCAGAAATTGCATTGTTTTGGAAAATGAAAGTCTTCAGACCTGAATACTGTCAGCACTGTGTCTGTATTAGGGCAAACCCCCTACCCCCCGCTCATTGGAAATGCATTATAAACTGGTTTGTATCATTAATTTGTAGCAGATTCTGCTTGCAGTATATTCTGTTGGTTTACAATTTATTGATCTGGTCTGTGGCATGTGCTCAATGACGGTAATGTTGTGTGTGTGACCTTTCGGCTGGTCAAGTTTTGCTTATGTCAATAATTTTTTGACCTCGGTGCAAAATGCCTGCAACACTGTGTTGCTGGTGTCTGTTGAAAAACATGTTCACATATTTGCATTTTTAGTATGTCTGGCTCAGCACAGGCGCAACAGTCTGCACATGCTGTTGGCTGTTGGCTCCTGCAGACACAGAAGTTTTTTGAAGTCATAGGACCCAAATTATTGTTAAGAGCCTATCTTCCTGTCATTCCAGCAAGGAACAGGGAAGCACAAGTGGTATGATTTGATTTGGCCGAGGAAAAAAGACTACGTACACTGGTACCGTTCCATTCTCAAGTTGGACATACCTGTTGTAAAGAGATTGAAAGCAAAATGAAATAGCTTTGCCTGTGTTTACAGGAGCCTAACCGTGAGGGGAGCCATGGGAGAAATCTAGAGTACTTGTTTGAAAATTTGGTGGGTGACAAGATTTAGGAGTTTGATGATGGGAGCTGTTGTGGGGTGATATGGTGAAAACAACTGCTTAGAAAAATCATTTTTCCAGCCAGAACCTTGATGATTATCAACGGACAGAATACTCCTGTGTTAGTGCTATAAATGGATTAAATGTGAGTGCATGTGCGATACTGTTCTGCTTTCTTTTTGGTTTTAGTTGACCATGGTCTTGCTCGTTTAATAACTGCATATGCTGAACATGGCCACAAAGCAGCCAAAATAAACCCACTGTTTGCTGGCCAAGCTGTTCTGAACATGGTACCCGAAATCCAAGAGTTGGCAGAAGTTCTTCAAGGGCCTCTCGTTACTACAGGTAAGTCTGCAGCCTTATCAAGGCAAAATGTCTTCACAGGTTTATTAAGAGGCTGTGACCACTGCAGAAGAGCCAGATATTGAGTGGCGGTTCAATCAGTAATGAACTGTTGGACGGAAAATTGTTAACTTCAGCCTGCTTACATGTTTGTTGCAGAAATCGTCGTGTAATGAGTTGCTACCTTCTAGCATCTTCGGAAACCATGAAAATTTTTACTTGTTCTTACAACTACTAAGGTTATACATTAATTTCTTGTGTTGCTATAACATTCTATGATTTAGCATAATACTTAACACTGTAGTGAAGCTGCCAGAGCACTGGGGCAGAAGTCAAGACTTGTCTTTTCTTGGATGTCTTTGACTCTTGCTGTGGCCTTGAACAAAGGAGGGTCTCTATGCTTTATTTTCTCCATCTGCCAAACAGGTGCTTATTTACTTGTGATGCAGCTGGGATTGGAGCTCATCTCTCTGAGCCACAAGATACTGAGTGCTATACTGAGTCACAAAAACAGTGACTTTGTGTCATTGATGGTAAACTCAGACAGGCATTTTGAGCACCATACAAATAAGCATGAGGCTCTCAATAACACTGAAGTGTGCTTATAAAAAATGTTCTTTAGTTTTGTCTTTAAATGCAGGAAAAGAAGGCAAGATATGAATTTGTACTCTCAAAATGTTAATATCATTGCAAGACAACAGTTTAGGTCTTAGTGCTTCCCCCTCCTCCCCCAAAGTGGCTAATAACATTTCTTTCCCACCAGGGCTTCTAAATATGGGAAAAGAAGAGGCTTCCATAGAGGATGTGTTGGCTTACCTTGACCATATATACTGTGGGCATATTTCCATAGAAACAAGCCAGCTTCCAACTTTGGAAGAGAGAGAATGGTTTGCTAAAAGGTTTGAAGAGCTAAAACAAGAAGCATTTACACCTGAAGAAAAAAAGTACTTGTGCAAACTGATGTTGGAGTCCCAGGTACCTTGTTCACTATTGTTGGATTGTAATAGAGCTGTGGAGTCTGTCATGAACCCTTTACTGCTCCAGACAATATTCATGCAGAAAAAGAACAATCACTATGCTGAAAGGCCTTGACAGTGTGCAAGAGGAAGAAGTACAAGGTTTTGCCTGAAAAAGTGCAATACACAAATGCAGGAATCTCATTGGAGGTTGTTGCTGAATTTACTTAGTAGCCTTTATTGAAACAAATAGCAATATCATTTGGTTTGCCTTGATTACTTTTGAAATTATTTCTAGGAAAATAATTCCAGCCAGTTCCAGGCTCAAAAGGCTTTTAGAACTAATTAGAACATAGATTGTGTGTAATATATATTCTTGTAACATACATTGTTTATCATCTGGAGGCACAAATAATGACCCTACAAATCCATGAGTAATCACTCTTCAAAAGTGAGATTCTCTTAGGCTAATGATCTGATGGCTTATATTAAATGTTACTGATGGGGACGCAAGGTTGGGCAGAGCTCTATGAAATTTTGTGCTCTGGTGTAGCTCTTCTGCGTTTTCCTTTCACCCTCATGCAGATCTGTTTTACTAGCTTTAAAGTATGATGTCTCTCAAGGTTTTGGGAGAGCAAACCAGAGTTGGACTGAGGTGTTAGCCATGTAGCACTGGTAAATTTGCTGCTTTTCAGCAAAGGAATCTTTGTTCAATGCATTCTGTAAGGAAGTGAAAGATTTATATACTTCCAAAATGTATAGAGAAAATTTATTTCAATAGTTCTGTACTGTGAAAAATTTTCTTTTTTCTCCCCTTTTCTCCCTGTGTTATCCAGAAGGATGGAAAGGTAGAAGAGCAGGATCTATGAAGGTGTCCCTGTTGCCAGTTTTCCAAGTGGAAGGAGTGTTAAATGTAATACATGTCAATGACTAAACAGAAGTATATGGCACATTTTGTATTTTTCTTGCCTCTTTGGCAGTTAGAGGAATTGACAGTGACACAGGAAGTTGAAATCAGGACCCTGATGTATCCCATTTTGATTTCAGTATGACCAGAACTGTACTTAGACTGTAGAATTTAACCCTGACAGGAAAAACTGCTTCTGTGTGTGATTAGTTTTGTATACATTATTCCTTAGAAGTAAATGTTGTTTACAAGGTGTTCAGCAGTTGGCTTCGATCTTTGGCTGTGGCTCAGTCTTCCCTTCTCAGTTACAGACTTCATTTATTTTCAGTCTTCAGTTGCAAAATGCTACAGACACTTCCAGTGCTTCCAAAACTTTGTCACTTATGAGAACTGTCTAGGAGTATATGAATGGAGTGAAGTGAGAGGAGTGAGAGGATAACGAAGTAAATGTAGATTGGTTTATTTTCCTTCTCTCAAGCGTTCTTCCATCTATGTACTACAGACTGTGTCTAATAGTAATTGGAATGAAATGCTGTGCTTCTCTAGCACGTTGCATCTCAGCATAGTTAAGGTTTATACTGTAAAGAACACCATTCCTTAATTTCCACCTGAAATAGGTAAACTATCAAGGAATTTGTAAATTGCTCTGGTGTTATATTTCTTCATGCATCTTCTTCCATGTTAGATAGAGAGAGTTTGGTCCTCAATCCAACATTTTTCTGCTTAAGAGGAGATAAGAGCTGGTTTCTTGTAGTCATCATAGCTTCAGGTCTTAGACTGCGTGGGTGGAGAATGAGCTGAGACTTTCAAGGTGTATTCTTAGGCTTGTATGCGTTAAAGGTACAAACATAAATTATATTTTAATTTTATAAACAGAAGACTGCTCCTTAAAATAGCCTAATACTGAAGTTCTCCTGTTTTTAATAGGAGTTTGATCACTTCTTAGCCACAAAGTTTGCCACAGTGAAGCGGTATGGTGGTGAAGGAGCAGAGAGTATGATGGGTTTCTTCCATGAATTGTTCAAGATGTGTGCGTACAGTGGTGTGACGGATATCATTCTTGGAATGCCTCATCGCGGAAGACTTAATCTTCTCACAGGTTTACTTCAGCTTCCACCTGAGGTAGGAGATTTATAATCTCATTGGCAGTTACTCTGTGCCTGGTTTATTTGCAATAAAATAAAACCCCCAAAGTTTGTCATGTTGCAAATGCTGGAGCAATAAAAAAGTTACCTGTGTGAGAGTATTTTCCCCTCCTGTCAGCATTTCAGCCAAATGTCCACAAGAGACTGGTAAAGAACTCTAATGCAGGTTTTTATGTGCTGTTACCAGAAGTATTCTTGCAGTTTCACGAGTAGGAGACCATACAGTTCATAAATGTTTTTTTTTAATGTGTCACTTAATCGGAAAGGGGTTTTAACCAGATTTGTTTCCATGCAGCTCATGTTCCGTAAGATGCGTGGTTTGAGTGAGTTTCCAGAGAATTCAGCAGCCATTGGGGATGTTCTCTCCCACCTGACATCTTCTGTAGATCTTGACTTCGGTTCCCACAGACCCGTGCATGTCACCTTGCTACCTAACCCGTCACACTTAGAAGCAATCAATCCAGTGGCTGTGGGCAAGACACGAGGAAGGCAACAGACTCTGCTCGATGGAGATTACTCCCCAGAGAGCTCCGCACAGCCTGGAGACAAAGTTATTTGCCTGCAGGTATTTTACTCACAATTTGTAACTGATCTTTGTAAGAATTCCTGGACTAGCATGTGAACAGAAGTGGTATATATAGAAATACCAGACAAAACTGAATTAATGTAGAATATCAAGAACTGGGATCCTCTTTATGGAGAAAGAGGAGGGCAGGCAGGATTTCCAGGTGACATATGTGATGATACTGGCATTTAAACGATTCCACTTCTAAGATTTCTGAAGAACTGATTTATTTTAATAATACTCTGCATTGAGAGCCACGTGTGCCTTTCCTCACAGACCACTTTTGCATTAAAACCACCACTATTAGCCTTCTTTTAAATTAAATGGGTTTGGAGAAGAGCTATCAACAAGGTTGCAAAATATACAGGAGGGTTTAGAATTGTGCCATTTTATCATGGTACTGTTGAAGAGTCTGCTGGAATTGGTTTTTACTTCTTGAACTGTCTTTTAGAGCTGTGTAGGCAGTCCTAAATAGTTCCTTGATAAATTGTCCTTTCTTGCATTGTATTCAACTTGGAAATACAAGTGAGTCAATCTCTTAAACATTTTTAAAGCTGGGAGTAAAAACGAGTTGGGGCAGAACTGTTCTTCTGTGAAGTATAATAAACATGGAGGAAGTTACAGGTGGAAGTGAAAACGTATTTCAGTTAAATAAATATTTTGCTTCCTTCTGGAAGGATGTGGATACTGAGAAAAAGCAGAAAGGAGAATATGAAATATTGAGAAAAGTGGAGGCAAGTTGGGATTCTTTTTGTTCTTATTTTTTTATTTAAAAAAAAAAAAAAGGCTTTGGGGCATGCAAGTGCAGGAAGAAAAGGTTGTTGCCCGATGCGTCTTCTCCTCATCTTTCAGTGCAGTTATGTCAGTTAGTTTGATAAGATATTGCTGCTTAGATTCTGTCTGTCTCATAATGTTAGATCTTCACTGCATACCAGTGAAACTATTATGACTGTAAACAAAGATTCTTCAGGATAAATGGACCCTCCCTATGCAAGAAAAATTTAACTTTTTGGTTTTTGAAGGGCTAAGTGGTAGGGAGGGTTGCATAGTAGAGAAGAACAACATTTAACTCCAAGCTAGCCGCCTCTGTGTTAGTAAACTGACTCAAACTATTCCCGAAAGAAAGAAAATGTTCCATGTAACATAAACATCAGTACTTGTAATTATGTCTTTAAGAGGTCCAAGAATTAGATAAAAAAAAAAAAAAGGGTAAATTTTTACAGTTATGACTGTTAACTCTCATGCAGCTAATCAAGAAGAAAGAGATGAAAGCAGATACCTCCTCTTTCAGAATTGGTATAGAAGTTTCTCTTTGGGCTTTCTGTTTTCGTAGTGCTTAATCTCCAGAAATGCAAGAGTAGAAACTCTCAACTGAGGTTTACTCTGGTATTTGTTCTATTCTTCCACTAGCCTGAGTGCCACAGCTTGAGGGTAGAAAGAGTAAAGGTCGAGTAATATGTCACTGTCGTTGGTGAGCCTAATTGTTCAGGGTCTGAAGATCTTCTTTTCTGGAACTTCAGTGTGCTCAGAATATCTGAAGACTTGCAGTGGGTTGACCCTGGCTGGACGCCAGGTGCCCACCAAAGCTGGTCTATCACTCCTCTCCTCAGCAGGACAGGGAAGAGAAAACATAACGAAAAGCTCGTGGTTCGAGATAAGGACTGGGAGAGATCACTCGCCAGTTACCATCACAGGCAAAACAGACTTGACTTGGGGAAAATTAGTTTAATTTATTACCAATCCAATCAGAGTAGAGTAATGAGAAATAAAACCAAATCTTAAAACACCTTCCCCCCACCCCTCCCTTCTTCCTGGGCACAACTTCACTCCCAAATTCTCTCTCTCCTCCCCTCCAGTAGTGCAGGGGGACAGGGAATGGGGGTTGGGGTCAGTTCATCACACGTTGTCTCTGCTGCTCCTTCCTCCTCAGGGGCAGGACTCCTCAGGCTTACCCTGCTCCACCATGGGGTCCCTCCCATAGGAGACAGTCCTCCATGAACTTCTCCAATGTGAGTCCTTCCCACGGGCTGTAATTCTTCATGAACTGCTCCAGCGTGGGTCCCTTCCCCGGGCTGCAGTCCTTCAGGCACAGACTGCTCCAGTGTGGGTTCCCCACGGGGTCACAAGTCCTGCCAGCAAACCTGCTCCAGCGTGGGCTCCTCTCTCCACAGGGCCACAGGTCCTGCCAGGAGCCTGCTCCAGTGCGGGCTTCCCACCGGGTCACAGCCTCCTTCGGGCATCCCCCTGCTCCGGCGTGGGGTCCTCTGTTCCCGGGCTGCAGGTGGAGATCTGCTCCCCCGTGGACCTCCCTGGGCTGCAGGGGGACAGCCTGCCTCACCATGGTCTTCCCCACGGACTGCAGGGGAATCTCTGCTCCGGCGCCTGGAGCACCTCCTCCCCCTCCTTCTGCACTGACCTGGGGGTCTGCAGGGTTGTTTCTCTCCCAAGTTCTCACTTCTCTCTCTGGCTGCGGTTTCTGTTGCACAGCAACTTTTTTTTCCCTTCTTAAATCTGTTCTCCCAGAGGCGCTACCACCGTTGCTGATGGGCTCAGCCTTGGCCAGCAGTGGGTCCGTCTTGGAGCCGGCTGGCACTGGCTCTGTCAGACATAGGGGAAGCTTCTAGCAGCTTCTCACAGAAGCCACCCTTGTAGCCCCCCTGGTACCAAAACCTTGCCATGCAAACCCAATACAAGGCTGTAAAACTCTTCTTGGTTAAGTACCATGAACACTTCTGCAATGCCTAATTGTCCATTTCTGCTGATGAGTGGCATATTTTTCACCTTCTTGCATGCCTTGACTCCACTTACTGAACATCAGGCAACTACTGGTGTTTATGATATGAACTGAAATCTGAGAATAAAGTCTCCCTGAAATAAATTTTACATATGATGTTCCACTGTCAGGGTCACTTGTTTGATGAATTAAACTTGATGGTGACCTTGCTTTTATGTTCTTTGCTAATGCTGCCCAGAAAAAACATGTGCTGGCAAAAACTGTTTCCAGCTTTCTGCTAGAATGAGTAAAATCCTACCTGCACCACAGGAATTGAATCCTCTGGGGTTTGAGATGCATATGAAGAGTCTTCTGTATTTTAATAGTCATGCTGTCTGTAGGCTTTAATGCTTTGGGATGTACTGAAGGCCATAAGTTCTTTCAGGTGTTCTAGGGTCTTCACTCAAATGGCATCACCAAGATATATAGCCTTCTTAGGCAGCAGAAGAAACCAGAAGGGAAAAATGAAAACCCAACACTTCAGGAACAAATGTAGCATGGTAAGGGATAGAGTGGGGATGCTGTGTTGTCTCTCTTGCAGTAGTTAACTTTGTTTTTCTGTGATGTCTTTTAAGAGAAGTCTCTATATTAGAACTGCATAAAACCCAGTGCTGTCATTTCACTGGTTGATTGCAGCTCTACTCTTTTCCAGGTGTATTTGTACCTCCAAAAGTCTCTTAAGGCTTGAAACCATTAACCCATAACTAGAAAGTAGAACTATCATTTGGTTTTCAATAAGAAACTACGTCAGTCTGCAGTGACTTTGATCTGCAAAGGATCGAATCTGCATTCTGAGGAAGCTGTGATCATATCAATGGAGAACTATCTCTAGTTTCGAAACACTGAAATGCTAGATGATAGTCATTCTAGTATCTCTAGCCTTTTTGGAAACCTGGATTGCATATCACAGTAGTTTCCTCTCCCCTTCCAAACTTCTTTTTTATTTGCAACATTTATTTGCAATTTTGAAATGTAGCTAAGAACTTAGGTTTTATTTGCTTCTAGGTGCTTCTATTCAGTTTCTTTTCCACTTTTGTCTCCTCTTGTGTCTGTTTTTGTCTCTATTTGGTAAGGTGGGAGTAGGCATAAGTCCCAGTTCACCAGCATTTAACTTTCAGCAAAGCATGTAGCAAATTCTGTGGTGACTGGCTTCCTTTTGTTCAGTGGTCAGTGACTTGCTACTGACTGCTGCAGCTTTGCTATAGCCATGATAATTGCAGTCATTTATACACTGGTGGGTCAATTTTAAAATATTATAGGTCAGTTGCAGGTAGGGGTTACATCAGGCAGTCGTACAGATGTTGGCTGCTGTGACCTTCTGTTAGTGATAAGACTATATAAACTCTGAAATCATGAAAACAGTCGTCTGAAAGGGGTTAATAAGTGGATCCGGCTGAAACTGTATCTGTTCCACCTACTCAATTTAAAAGGTCTTGCTTAATGAGTTATGGTTTTGATTTTGCTGTTCCTCCAGTGCTTTGTAATGAAACTTTTCCACCTTCTTCCCTAATGCAGGTTCATGGTGATGCTGCTTTCTCTGGGCAAGGGATTGTTCCTGAAACACTGACCCTCTCTAATCTACCACATTTCAGAGTTGGTGGGAGCATCCATTTGATTGTTAATAACCAGCTGGGCTATACCACTCCTCCAGAGCGAGGAAGATCATCTCTGTACTGTAGTGATATTGGTATGTATAGTTGAATCAGAAGAAAGATTGCCTGTTGTGTCAGAAAGGATTTTAACTCCAGTGTGAATATATGCTGTGCTATGGGTTTTTTCTAGCAAATGCCTATCAACGCTAGGGTGTTAGATTAATATATCTCCATTTTCATGATAGAGCAGAAATTAAAATCATTATCGATTATTACCTCCTACTAGCAAAAATTCAGATGCCAAAAATATGCCCTCCCTCATCTGCTTTATGACAAAGACTAAATACCAAGGGAAAATCTTGTCACATTTTTACAGGATGTTATAAAATATTTGCAAGATTACTCTGAAGTCTATAACTCATTTAATTTCTCCCATGTCACTGACAGCTTTTAAAAATGTGTTGTGATGGAGTGTATAATAGATGTATTTTAAATATATCTTGTTAAATTTAATCAAAATTATTCCGGTGTGTTTTCTAAGCAAGATTTATAAGTCAGATACTCCTTCATTTTTCTGTTTTGTTTGTTGTCAGGTGAGCTTGTTGAGCTTTTAATTGAAAAATGAGGCTCATGCCATTTCTAAGCTTCAACTAGAAGTCTTTTGTTTTGGACGGGCCTTTCTTAGTAATAAACAGATATATTGTAATCACCAAGATCAGAGGCATATTAGTTAGTTCCCTTGTGTATGTTTCGTATAATTAAAAATATGCTAACCTGTGTTTTTAAGACTTAACATCAAGTGTTTGTGTTTGTCTTACGGTTTCATCAAACCAAACAGATAGATTCATTAACTCTGGTAAGGTAGATAGCATATTATTATTATTACTTTTACCCTGGGCTGGTTTTGTGTTATGGGGTTTTTGTTGTTTTGGGGTAGTTTTTTTTCCCCCTCCATCCTTAGTTTTCCTTTCTTCTTACCTGGTCAGTGAGGAAGGAGCTGTGACCCATTTGAGCTTCAGGATTTTGCTAGGGAGGGAAATTTTATGTGGGTCAGGAATGGCTGAAGTATATTAATTTCCCAGAATTTGGGCAGATAAAGTACAAGAGGAGTACTCTGTTGCTAGAAGATTTGCAGCCAAATTGTCGTACGGGAGAGGGTGTTAAAACATTGGAATTTTGCAGTGTTCTCTTTAATGAAGAGACCTTTCTGCCTGGAGGAGCAGTGGATAGAATGACTACTAGCAAGGGAGAAGATTGTTTCTGGCCTGTATGAATTCATAGTAGTGATAGCTTAGGATAAGAAGGAAACAAAACTCAGGGTTTTTTTTGAAAGAGAAGCGATCAAGTAGTTCTCTGCCATTCCCTGCAGACTTCCATTCAGCTTAATAAGATGCAGGAACTGTGTATAGAAAGTCCTGTGGGAACTGAGTGCTGGTAAAGAAGTTGTATTTGTCACAGTTCAAGCACAACAGGTTGGGCTAATTGCACTTTCTCTTGGGGAAGACTCCTACTCCTTACCCTAGCTCTCATCACAAAGAGCATCTTGTGTAGATTTGGTTTTGTTAAATACAATTCACATGACTTGTCTGTCATTTTCAGCAGAGTAGGTGTGTGTCTGCTTTCTTTGGGAGGGGTTGGGTGTGATTACTGTTGTGTTTTGAATCCCTGGGCAGGTAAAATTGTTGGATGTGCAGTTATCCATGTGAATGGGGATGATCCTGAAGAAGTTGTCCGTGCCACACGACTGGCTGTCGAGTACCAACGCCAGTTCCGCAGGGATGTGATAGTAGACTTGCTGTGCTACAGGCAGTGGGGCCACAACGAACTTGATGAGCCATTCTTCACCAACCCCAGCATGTACAAAATCATCAGGTAAGGGTAACACCACCTGATGGGCAAACCCAAAATGTACTTGTGTCTACACCAACTCAGTATTGCCTGCTACTGTAATAGAGGTCTCTGTATAATGAAGATCCTTTGCCATACCGACAAGCGTTTATGTAAGTGTAGCTACACTGTCAGCAGTCCTTGACTAAGGTGTGAGTCTGATAATGAGATGTTAATGAAGGTAACCACTAGTGTTGGTTCTTGAATATGTGGCCTGGTGCGTCTTGGAGAGCAGTCTTGCACATAGCCCTTGGATTTCAAATTCACCATCGCGAGTAATCAGTAGGCAAAGTTTACTTCTGCGTGCCAGAGGGAAGCATAGATAATGTGGGAGAATGGGCAGGAAGCCAGTGTGATGTTTATCTTGTCTTTGCCTGGTCCTGCTGGTACCAATGGGGACTTATCTTTATGAGCATTTAAATGTATTCAGATTTCATCCTTATCCCCAAAGAAAAATACATATAAAAATTCACTGGCCAATGAATTCTCATATTTTAGGTGAAGCATTTATAGAATGGATGGCTTGGTTCTCTGCTAATACTGAAAACCTTCTGTCAACTTGTCTGAAGAAAATATGCATGATAGCACAGAGTCAGTCTAACTGGGAGGTTTTTTTTACTTGCTTTTACCTGTAACTGCCAACTATAGGCACTTTTTTTTTTTTTTTAAATAAAGGACTGTAAAGCACATATCCAAGAGAACTGTTATCTTTTTGGAAATGTCAGGAAAGCAAACTTGATGCAAAGGAGTATAATGCACCAGAACATAATTTATTTTAGTTTTCCATGATACCTGACAGTAGGAAGATGGTATTTCCTTGTTCTGCAGTGACACTGCTTTCAGGCTTAATGTCTATGGGGTTTGATTCCCTCCCTGACAGATCCCGTAAGAGTATCCCAGACACATATGCAGAACACCTAATAGCTGCTGGGCTCATGACTGAGGTTGAAGTATCTGAGATAAAGACAACATACTATTCTAAACTGAACGATCATCTTGCCAACATGACTTTGTATAGTCCACCTCCTACCAACCTGCAGGCTCACTGGAAAGGCTTCGTTGAGCCTTCTGCTAAAATCACCACTTGGGACACAGGTATGCCTGTACCACTTCTGCAGTTTATTGGAGTCAAGTCTGTAGAGGTGCCTGAAGAGCTCCAGCTGCACAGCCATCTTCTGAAGACCTATGCACAGGTCAGTAGAGCCTAATGATGCTTTTAGTCCCATTGCTCAAAGATATGACCTGTTACAGGAAAAGCTTTAAACACAGCAAGGCTGCCAGTTAGAGAATAGCATAATATTCTGTAGGAAAAACAGCTCACTCTCTTTTTCGAGGCTGAGATTATGCTATTTTTCCTCCAGTTTTGAAGAAAGACCTGTCCTCTCCCTCAGGTCTGACCATATACTTAATTTTGTTTTTTTCAACAATATGAGTGTTTATGTTTTCTATATATACACATAAGCATACACATGTGGCCAAGTTTGACAGTCAGTTTTTGATAGCTCATAAGTTTGTGTGCAATAATTGGATTGGTTTGGGTTCATGAACGTTTCCCTTTGATGATTGATGACCATGCACAGGTGTCTGGTTGGCAGCCATAGAGAGACCGTGAGTTGAATATTGCAGAAAACTGATGTTCTTGTCTTCCCAGCCCAAGGCAAGAACACCACAGCTGGGTATGATCATTTGTCTGCAGTTTTGCAGGCCAGAACAGGGGAGAGTTCTGGAGACTGAAATACGCCTGGTATCTTTCATCACTGCTTACCAGACAAACCAAAAATCTGTCAAGAGTACACTCTGTGCTGTGCTAAGATTTTAGTATTTTCAGACCAAGATCTAATTTGTCAGTCCACAGTTTGTTGACTGCTAAGTGAACACATGGGTCATCCATGTGGTCCTCAGGGCAACCTTCTTCAGGATGTGCTGAAATAAGACTGTGTATATTCCAAACCAACCGAAGCTGCCTGTAGGAATATGGCATTTCTCTCTATAGTGTTTTGTTTTTTCCCTAGCTTCTAATATTTATCTGTGCCACCAAAAGAGCTACAGATGGAAAAAGGCAAAATGGTAATTTTTCTTTGTTGTTTACTTATTTAGTCAAGAGTTCAAAAAATGGAGGAAGGAAAAAAGCTGGACTGGGCAACAGCTGAAACTTTAGCATTTGGTTCCCTGCTGAGCCAAGGTAAGAGGCAACTAGACAGCAGACAGTATTTTTGCTTTAATGTCAGTAAAGTATAACATTAGGCTTCTTAGGTGTTTCTAACTCTAAAGATTGAGATGATGTATAAATCTGACAATTTGCATTTGCATGGTACTAAGAGAAGGTAGATATGAATCTTGTATGTCACTAGTATTTGTAGATTGAGTACTAAATGTCTTCAAAGAATTGTTGCTGCCTCCCACTCCCCCAAAACATTTGTGCATAGAGCTAAGCACAGGAGCAATGCAGCTGACATCAGTGGGGCCCCCCAAATACTTTTAAAGTGTGTTTCATGCTACTACGTCTTTTCCCTCCTCTCTAGCCTGAATTTATATCTCCATTTACATATGATACAGAATGCACATTTTTTGCAGTTTGCTTCAGTAATTTGAACCATTTGCCACAAAATAATTCTTGGCTGCAGAGAAGAGAAATGTCTGAGCATCTCTCTGCTTGTGAGTTGGAGCTGCTGCTGGTTAAGAATTCCATCTCAAGTTTCATGTTGCTGATGAGGGGAAATCCAAGAAGAGACGTAACAAGAGAAGTAATATTTTAGAAATGGGGAGTTGTTGTCCTGCATGTTTTCTTTTTACATGACTTGCTAATCCAGTGTTTTGTTTGTTGCTTGGCAAGGGTTTAATATCAGACTAAGTGGACAAGATGTTGGCAGAGGAACCTTTAGTCAACGACACGCAATGTTGGTTTGCCAAGAGACAGATGATACCTACATTCCTCTGAATCATATGTCCCCAGACCAGAAGGGTTTCCTAGAGGTAGGTTCTGTGATCCACAAGACAACCTTCTTCAAGTTGTGCTGAAGCAGAATGCATATTTTAAAGCTGCTGAGACAAATGTAGGTAGCCTGTATATTCTGGCAAACCCCAGGTAGAGAGACAAAAACTGTCAGGCCATCCCCACTCTTTCTAGTTATCCTCTTTAAAAATTTAACAAGGGCTTTTGCTTTTCCTTGAGAGATCAGCTATTATTCTTTTCCCCTCAGTGTCTTCATTCAAAAGCAAAAAAAAGAGGTGACCATCAGTTGCCTTTAGGAGCGCATGTCCTCAGTGTGCTTAACACTGATGTGCCTGGTTCCAAAGGTTCTTAACCCTGGGTTGTCTTCTTCCTCACCCACCCCTCCCAACAATTTCCTTTTGTTAGGTGAGTAACAGTCCCTTGTCCGAAGAAGCTGTGCTTGGTTTTGAATATGGAATGAGTATTGAGAGCCCTAAGTTACTGCCAATTTGGGAAGCTCAATTTGGAGACTTCTTTAATGGAGCCCAGATAATATTTGACACTTTCATCTCTGGAGGTGAGTGTACAAGGAGCTAATATATTTAAAAATGAATCATTTCTACTAAGCACATTTTTAGAAAACCCTTCATCTTTAAAGTAAAAGGGCAACATGTTGACAAAAGAAGTCTGTTTTCTCAAGAAGTCTTGTGAGCATGCCTGTGTGGTCCTGACTTCTGTGCAGTTTTTCTCTGAAGACCATCCATCTAAAATGAAAGACACCCCACCCTTGGCAGAAGACAGTCATTCCAAAAGGATAGTTGATTATATTAATGGCCTTTCTCCTCCTCCCTTGCCTGCCCTGCCATTTATTTTACTGTGTGTATGTATAGTTGATAGCTCTTTAGGCTGTGCCTTTCCTTCATGAGGCATCTGAAAAATTCCTGAAGCGATACAGAAGGAAAATAGTGATGATTTAAAACAAACAAACAAACAAACCCCCCCCACAACAACGCCTTACAACCATCCTCTATGTTTGACTCTAGCATGTTTTCTGAGTGCTCAGATAAAAGATCTCTCTGAGCTGGAACATACTGAGAAAATGCTAAGATTGATTTCTAGAGTGGGATGCCTTGTATGTAAACGTCCTGTATGTACATGCATGTAGACCTCTGCACTCCCTCTGTAATCACAGATGGAAATTCAGAGGCGCTTTTGTCCCACCCATCCTCAACATGTATTTGAGGCTGGGATGAATTACCTCCTGGATTTGACTGTAATCCCTTAAATAGCACAGGGGGTTTGACAGAGCTCAGGGGAGCTAGCCTGTGGCTAGCACTGCTGTGGTAGTTAGGACTGGCTCACAGGACGCTGCCTGGGTCACACCTGCAGAGAACCAGATGACAAGGTATGCAGAAAATAGGCAATGAATTATGGTTAGGGGGACCCCTGTTAGTCAGGAGGACAATTCCACTAAGAGGATTCTTGCATACTGTGGTGATGTTTTGAACTAAGTTTTAAAATCTTCACCGTGTCACGTGCTCCACATGGAGGCTTAACTCTTCTGGAAGCCTGAAGTTACATGATAATTTCAGAAACTTCAGATCATCTTATGTGTACTGTTCCACTGTTGTGAATCTCATGACAAAATGCCAGAAGCATGTTTCAGGCTTGTATTTAATGATGTAGAAATTGGCTGTTCTTTTTTTCCCCAAGTAGTTTATGCAAAGTAATGTGTGTTTTGAGGCTTTGTTTTTCTGTGGAAATCATTCTTTCCTTCCCCCTCATTTTGTGTTTTCAGGTGAGGCCAAATGGCTTCTGCAGAGTGGGATAGTAATTCTTCTTCCCCATGGCTATGATGGTGCAGGCCCTGAGCACTCATCCTGCCGGATGGAACGGTTCTTACAGGTACCCTGCCACACCTCTCAGATTCACATATACCCCATCACAACACTGGCAATCAATGCTCTGGGAGTCTGGCCGCAAAATGCTCTATTCCTGGTGTACCTGCTAGTGACATCACAAGGTGGAGACATACCAGGATCATACCATCATGATGAGATAGGAACAGGCTGGGCTGAAAGTGGAGGAAGAAGGGGTACTGTGATGAGAAGGTGTAGGTCTAGAAGTGGTGAGGAAGCAGTTTTGGTTTAAATGCTGCCACAGCAGCTCTGGTGCAAGACTCTGATTGAACCTTGTAGTAAGTGCTTGCTGTTCCTGTTGCATCTCTGTCACCTACCCAAGTGGGTGTGTGGTAGCATGAAATTTCCTAACATGGGGTTTGCATAATGTTTGCAGAGGCCCTGTGCCCTCAGCAGAGAGCCCTAGTGGGACATGCTTCAGTACTGCTGGCTGTCTTTTTTCTGATTGCTGCTGTCAGCAATGTCACTGTACCACAGCATGAGTCCAGTAGCAAGACAGAATTGCTGAATTGCAAATAGCAGACCTCTAATGAGCACTTCTTATAGAAAACATTTTGGGGGTTGGCATCAGAAACAGACAGCCACTCTCTTAAGCAAACCACTCGCAGATCTGTCTGCTAGGCGCAGATCATACAAACAGAGTGCTGGACACTATTTAATATCAGTAAATCTGTGGCACATTTAAAAAAAAATTTTAAAAATCCACTGTTTTGTGCCCTTGTGACTGTAGTAAGTAAATGAAAGCATTTCATCTGAGTAATGGCTTAAGGAGGCGTTTGCAGCATATTTAGAGGGATGCTGCCACTCTGATGAAGAAGTCATGACCTCTCCACTGTTAGCAAAACTGTCATGCCCTGGTTACAGTGTGCTAGGATGCAGTTCAGATATAATCTTACCAGTTAAATGCTAAAGCCATTTCTTCTCTGAAGTTCTTCCCTTGCAATCAATGTCTGAATTGGTATATTTGCTCTTCTATTCTTATACTAGTCAGTGTGCCTTACGTGCCTGCATCTTCTCTTGCATATTTGGCTCACTGCTTGCTTCCTGACAAGGTATTGCTGTGTTCCCCTTACACAGATGTGTGACAGCTCAGAAGAGGGAGTTGATGGGGACCAGGTCAACATGTCCGTTGTGCATCCCACCACCCCAGCACAGTATTTCCATTTACTCCGGCGGCAAATGGTCCGAAACTTCAGGAAACCTCTCATTGTTGCTTCTCCCAAAGTGTTACTCAGGCTCCCTGTAAGCCAAAAACTTTCTTTTTTTTTTTTTTTTTTTTTTTTTTCGGTAAAATTGGTAGGGTTTTGCCTGTTTGGGGCTGAATAGGTTGAGGATTAAAGCTGGGTGGAGGTGAGCTAGAAGGAGGGTTGATTCTAGGTCTGGCAGTGTTCTTGGGAATCTTACCATCCCACCTTTCATCAGTGGGAGTGAGAATGGGAATAGGAGGGAGAGGGAAGACTGTATCTTTTGTATTTAACCAAAACCGTGTCTCAGTATCCTCTCCCCAACTCTGGCCTGAGGGAAAAGGCAGCAAGATTTGGTAACTTCCAACTCTTCCCCCATGTAGGCTGCTGTATCAAGTTTTGAAGAAATGGCCCCAAGGACAACATTCAAGCCTGTCATTGGTGACTCCTCAGTAGATCCGAACAGGTAGCTCTACTTTCTTAGAGGAAAAGCTCAGAAAGGGTGTCCTGTCCCTTTCTCCTACCTAACAGCTCAATTTTGAGGTGATATGAAAGAGGTGACTTTGAGGGGAAAATGTTTTGTGGTGGGTGACTTAGTTTTACTTGTTTCTGTCCTTTTCTTCTGCTTACTTGTTGGTAGTTACCACATCTGTCTGCATAATAGTGTTCAGGCTTTCAACCCTTGCCCCCACAGGGAGGTTGTGACCATAGTTACTAATCTGATGGGCACTATTCTGCACCATGCCCATTAGCTAACAGTCACTGGGAGCAGCTGTCACGTGAAGAGATGCAGAATTTTTGTTCTGGTGTTGGAACACCTGAGCTGATGAAGTGAAGTTAGGGCAATAATAAATTGTGTGTGTATATCTCCCTCCCTTCAAATATTATAGAGAATCCTGTTCACAATGGGCAATTCTGGCCTTCATTTTTTTTCCCTCCTAAGGTTTTTATCTAGTCCTTGTCCCAGCCGTACCCAAGTCTGACAGCATCCCTGATGTTTGCATCCTCACCCACAATCAAAAGGCTGGAAGTATCTTAGCATCTTGAGTTTTTTAAGTGGGATGGTGAGGCACAAAGGGTGAGGTTTATCTCCTTGCCTTTGTCCAGTAAGGTTAGGCAGCCAAGACCTCTCTGACTACTGGATGGTATTGCATATCTCCAGCAGGCAGTTACTCTTTGGCATGGGAGAGAATTGTCCTCTGGAGGTACTTCTCTCCCTCTCTGGTTTATTCTCTGTGGAGAGCACATGGATGACTAGCTTTGACTAGGTGTTTAATTTTTAGATAGTTAAAGCTAAGAGAGATGAGTCCCATTGTAAGATAACTTTCCCATGATTACTGAAGAAGCAAGACCTCTGGGCTCTGGCATACTGTGCCCAAAAGTTAGTTTGCCAACTGTTGGACGGGAGTGGGAGGGAAGGGAAGGCAAAAAAGAGAAAAGATGGTCTAGAATAGCAGTTTAGCTTCATAAAGTTGTCTTTAAAGTTTGGCTGGTTGGTTTTGTTGGAAGTGTGAAACTGTTCTGCATAGAGTTTCTGTAAAACACTAAACTTGGAAACATTCTTATTTTTCTTTAGTGTCACCCAAGTGGTGCTCTGTTCTGGTAAGCATTACTATGCTCTGGTGAAGCAAAGAGAAACACTAGGAGAGAAACAGCACAATACAGCTATTCTGAGACTCGAAGAACTGTGTCCTTTCCCCCTGGAAGCTTTACAGCAAGAGTTGAGCAAATACAGCCATGCAAAAGGTCAGCCAGATTTTTACCTTTGTGTTTCTAGACTCTTTGCAGTACTTGAACTGCATCTGTTGCCTGCCTTTTAGGATGAAGAGTCGTAGTGGCTTTTCCCTCTTTGCTCTTCCTCCCATACATCTAGTGTTTCTGGAACGGCATAATACAAATGTTTACCACTTGTGCATAAGAGAGAACTTGTCTCTCTGCTATTGTTAGCTTCCATAAAGCACTACTAAAAATCAGAGTGAACCATTTGGGGCATTTTTTGCATTGGTCTTTGCAGTCCAGTCCTTTAAGTAGCTTTTGAAAACGGCAGTAGAAAAGGAGAATATACCCACAGTATACCCTAATGGTGGACATACTTTTGGTTTGACTTCAGCAAGCTGTGACCTGCAAGGGAATTCAATCTGGCAAGCCTTCATTTCAAAGACAGTGCCATGACAAAAAAGGTAGCGGTGCTGCAAAAGGAAAAAAACAGATTTTCTTGAGCTGCTGGAAAGATAAATATGTGCATGTGTAATGTACCCTTATCCTTCCTTTAGTCTTCATCTGGAGTCAGGAAGAACCACAGAACATGGGTCCATGGTCCTTTGTGTCACCACGGTTTGAAAAGCAGCTGGGGGTTAAGGTAAGATGTTCCCATGGTGTTTTAGACTTTAAAATGAGGTTTGAAGTTCTTGAATGCAAAATTCTGTGGTGCTTACGCAAAAAACTAATCTTGATGCCTCAATGTTCTAATTTAAGCTACTTATGCTCTTTATAGCACCATTTAGTGGTGACAAGCAGGACCGGAACTTTCTTTTACCAGGTATTTAGTCTGAGTAGGCAGGATGATGAAAGATCCCAGGTAGGAAACAACATGCTTGAAGTGACTAGGAGGAGAATCCAAAGCTGCCATTTGCTCTGGCAGATCATGCACTGTCATATTCTTGGAGCCATGGTGTTTGGGAGATGGAGGATAACCTCTTGCATTACTTTCAGCCGGGACTGCCCAGTATCTGACAGCAGCCACGGCATCACAGGACCTCAAGATGCGATCCTATGCTTGTGCTTCATTAATCATTTCCTCCTGACTCAAATTTCAGCTCCGTCTTGTGAGTAGACCTCCTTTACCAGCCCCAGCAGTTGGCATTGGAATCCTACACCACCAGCAGCAGGAAGAAATTATTACCAATACATTTCTCTAAGTTTTCAACGGAGGGACTACTCCTGCTATCAGTCGTGTTTGGTGCCTCCTCCTGTGAAGAAGACAAAAGCCAGACCCTTAAGACTCTTAGTTCTGCAAAATGGAAAAAAAGAATGGAAGAAGTTCTGTGATGATGAAGCAATTTTTTTGTGTAGGGGAATACCTAAAGATGAGAGGTGATGCCTGTTACTCTAGATACCTCTTGTTCTCTTGTAGTATTTTCTAAAAAACATCTTTTTAAAGTTAAAAAACAAATAATCCAGTCCAGGGGGCAGATTGCTGAGGTGGCTATAAAATACCTTCTGTCATGTTGCTTATCTGCACTTGACAGTTCCCTGGAATGGTGCATGTGTGGAAACAGTTTCTGTTTCCACAGAAGTGTTAGTGCTGTTTGGTTGAATAAATGCTTCCCCATGCCTGGAAATGAGCCATTTCTATAGCAGAGTGTTGAGGATTTTCTCATTTCTTTTCCTGTAGGCCAGGAGTGAAATCTGTTGCAGCTGTTGGTGCTCTTCTCAATACATGAGTTGTTAAAGCAGCATTCCTGGGGGGGGACCTTGCCGGATGGCTCCTGAAGGATTTAGGCACCACTATTTCTCTTGCCTGGAGAAGCAGTGCTTTTATATCAAGCTTACAGGGTGGAAGGCATGCTGCAGGGATCATGCCATATTTTAGAACCATATTTAGTAGAGGCCAAAACATTTTCTAGAGGCTAGCCTGAACAGTGACACTACCTCCGACCTGGGAAATTCTTCTCAGTGTCCTTCTTACAGTTCATTGGTTTTTTTTTTCTTAAGTCCAAGACTGTACTGTTAAATTGGTCCATTGGTTTAGTCTTCTGTGTTGACAAGGAACGTGTAGCTTCTCAGTAGTAAAGCCAAAGGGAAGTGCATTTAAGAAACCATCTCTTTTCCAGTCCCAGGTTGCTGTGCTGTTTCACCAGTTCTCAGGAATGTGGCCTGTTTTTGAGGGCTTACTTCTGCCCAGTTTCTTTCTTCAGTGGTCCTTAATTCCCACACAAAATCTTGCTCATGCTGGAAGAAGGCTGAAGTTGTGATCAAGAGCAACAGAAAAGAGTCTAAAACTGTGGCAAGCTAAACAGAAAAGTGCATTATCTTGCAGGCTGCAAAGGGTTTGATGGACAACTTGTGGAAAGGTATAATAGTGAGGCCTCCTTCAGAAACACCAGAAGCTGGAAGGGTGAGAGGTGGGAGAATTACGAGGTCAAAGGGACTTACCAAAAAAATCTGCTGTAGCAAAACCACCCAAACATCATGGCTTTTTTTGGTTTTGTTTTTTCATTGGGGGAGGTCCTTGTCTGGAGGCCTGTTGAGAGGTTCCTGAGCAAAAACTCTTCTTTGCAGTCCAGGTATCACAGACTTTGTCTTGAAAAGACGTGTTAATAAAACAGGTTATGGAAGAAATCAGTGAAAGGAGTAGCAGCAAATGACAAAACAGGAGGGTAGTCAGCCAGCTTTTCTGAAAGAGCTCAAACAGATACAGGTATTCAAGCCATTTGAAGAAGTTCCCCAAATGCACCTTTGCTCCAGCTGCAAGACAAGGTGAGCAGGAGAGGACAGTGACTAAAAGGAGTTCAGCTTTAGTGCTCACAAGCAAGGAGTGGTCATGGGTCTTCCGCTTCTTGCAGCTTCTCCTGAGGGCCCTGAGAGGGCTTCTCCTTCCACCAAGAACCATCATCTTCCCTCTACAGTCTACGGGAGCTCTGCGTCCATTTAGAGGACTAGTGTAAGTATCAACTAGAGCTCCACAACGGGTCTGTTAGGCTCCCAAAAGACTGTTACACCACTGCTGTTTCCCTTCTGCTTTTGTGACTTTTTCAACTAAATGTGTGTCGCGGTTTAACCCCAGCCAGCAAGTAGGCACTACGCAGCCATTCGCTCACTCCTCCCACCTCCCAGTGGGATGGGGAGGAGAATCAGAAAAAGAAGTAAAACTCATGGGTTGAGATAAGAACAGTTTAATAATTAAATTAAAATAAAAATAATAATAATTGTAATGAAAAGGAGTATAACAAAAAGAGAGAAATTAGACCCAAGAAAAGACAAGTGATGCACAATGCAATTGCTCACCACCCGCTGACCAATGCCCAAGCAGTGATCCACCCCTCCCGGGCCAACTCCCCCTGTTCATATACTGACCATGACGTCCTATGGCATGGAATATCCTTTGGCTAGTTTGGGTCAGCTGTCCTGGCCATGCTCTCTCACAGCTTCTTGTGGACCTGCTTGCTGGCAGAGCATGGGAAACTGAAAAATCCATGACTTAGGATAAGTGTTACTTAGCAACAGCTAAAACATCAGTGTGTTATCAACATTGTTCTCATACTAAATCCAAAACATACTATACCCTCTGTCCCAGACGAAACCAGGACAATGTGTTTGGAAGAAATGTGGAAAAAGCCCTTTGCCCTCCACTCCCAACTGCTGAGACATTTCTGTAGCCACACACTCTGTACCTCAGCAGTCAGTGTCCAGCTCCTGACTGGAAAGCTCTCACACTTCCCGAGGGAAGGTTTCAGCACAGCTGTCATCTGGGAAAAGGAAAGAAATCGGTCTTTATTGGGAAGCAAAAGATAAATGACCAAACCATTGAGGTTAAGCAGGAGAATAATGAAGCCAGATGGCAGAGGGAGGTAAAAGCTGCCTGGGCAGACCCCAGTGCTGACTGCCCTCCTGCTACCCCACGGCAGCTCTCTGATCACCACAGGATTTTTCCCAGCATTTTTTTCTTTCCTGGTCTAGTTGTCTGAAGTTGGCACCTCCCTGGTCCTCTCAGAGTTACCTGGGAGAGCATGCTTGAATGAACCAAACCCACCAAGAGCCAGAGACCTTTTTGAAAACAAACCAGTGGGCTTTAACCAAATCCGGCACTTCCAGACAGAATGTCATGGTAGGTGAGGAAGGGCAGATCACAGGCAGGGTGCGCATTCAACCTGGGGAAACGGCTCCCAAAAGCTTCTCTGAAGCCTGCTTGGGTATTTTATCGTAATTATTTCACACATTCATTCATTAACTCTGTATGACCCAGGAGTAACCTCTCTAATCTCTGTTCTGTAGGCTGTTTCACATGACTGCTTTAACACATCCATCACAGTGACATGAAATCGCGTTTCTTCCACTTTGCTCTAGCAAACTTCACAACTTCTTATGCATTCTGAACAGCTTTATCTAATCAAGACATATTCCGGTTTAAATTCCTGCTGTGAGATTTTCAAGGATTTCTTGCCATGGTCCCTGGGCAGTAGACTCTCCCAGGTTGAAATCACCTTCCCTGAGAATGGCTGGAGCTCTGCCTGTCCTTTTGTTTTTAGCCATGAATATTGTCTAGTAACAGCAGCTGCTCTTTCACAGGGATATGGTTACGTTTTGTTTGGATATAATACTTGGGGTGTATACCTCAGTTTGTTAGACACTTTGCCCAAACAGACACTTGCGTTGTGCTTGGTACTTTTTGTACAATTAATCTCCCGATGCTCTTCTCACAAAGAACTTCTGTGTTGATAACTAGAAAAAGGAGGCTGAAGAGTAACATTGCTTTGGCTGCAGCTGTAGTTAAGGAAGTTGTAGAGCACAGTCATCAGCCTTGACTCCAAGCTGATGATTACATAAACCCACATTTTTTTCACTGTGACAATACACACAAGGGAAAAACAGACCTGGTATTTTGAGTTTCACGTGGCCTGAACCTGACCTTCCTATGCACCACTCACAAGCAGGCTGTGCAGGCTTGGTTATCTAATGAAGTCAATGACGCTCGAGTGTTCAGAGCCTGTTTTATCCTCCTGGTGGGAGACACAGCCATTTCTGTAGTGCTGCTCGGCTAAATGCCCCCAGCCCAGCGTGGCTGTGCCACGGAGCCCCCCAGGGATGTCGGGGTAAGGAAGGGAGAGCTTCAACACGGCTCTCCATGGTAATGCTGATGCAGGTTACCTGCAGAACACTGCTCTTCCGTGATGGCTAACAGCTACCAGGAGCAAGACAAAGCACTCGCTGTGTTAGGGGTTAACGCCGTTTCTCCCACCATTTTCGATGCACACAAGGCTGTTTTCAGTCTGCGTGCCATGCTCTGCTCTGCATGTGGACTTGGCTCTCCCTGCATGAGTGCTGGATTGCTTTTGCAAAACAGCATTTTGGAAAGAGAAGCAGAAGTTGCAAAAAGCCCCAGATGACAGTGCTGCTTGACAACGGGAGCAAGTTTCCTGTGTGTGTAGGAAACCCAATTTGGGAAAGCGCCAGATGAAATGGTATACCAGTTGGGTGAGTGGGTAACAGAGCAGGTCCCACTCCTTGGACAGGAGAATTTTGTGGGTCATAAAAACAAGAAGTGAAGCTTTCTGTGCTGTTAGATAGCCAAAAAGCTAATTAGAGGAAGTGTTACGCCATTTGTGCATTATGGTGTGTGGGCTGAGGCACAGGTAATGATGGAAGTTGTGGATGAATGTTCAGGATTTTCAGAGCGAAATGCAAGACCAGAAGAAAAAAACCTAAAGATTGGAGGAAAGAGATATGTTGAACAGTTCACTGAAGTCAGCAGTAACTCTTGGTGACAGGAAGAAACACCTCATGAAAACATATTTTGAAACAAGTATTTTTGTAACAGTGATGTTATTTTAATTTTTAAAAAATCTAGCCTGGTGTCCCGGTTTCAGCTGGGATAGAGTTAACTGTCTTCCTAGCAGCTGGTACAGTGCTATGTTTTGAGTTCAGTATGTGAAGAATGTTGATAACACTGATGTTTTCAGTTGTTGCTCAGTAGTGTTTAGACTCTAGCCAAGGATTTTTCAGCTTCTCATGCTCAGCCAGGGCACCTGACCCAAACTGGCCAACAGTGTATTCCATACCATGGGACGTCCCATCTAGTTTAGGAACTGGGAAGTGGGGGGGGGCAGGGATTCGCCACTCGGGGACTGGCTGGGTGTCGGTCGGCGGGTCGTGAGCAATTGCCCTGCGCATCATTTGTACATTTCAATCCTTTTATTACTACTGTTGTCATTTTACTAGTGTTATTATCATTATTAGTTTCTTCTTTTCTGTTCTATTAAATCGTTCTTATCTCAACCCAGGAGTTTTACTTCTTTTCCTGATTTTCTCCCCCATCCCACTGGATGGGGGGGGAGTGAGTGAGCGGCTGCGTGGTGCTTGGTTGCTAGCTGGGGTTAAACCACGACACCTGGATTTTGAAGGCATAAAGTTTTGAACACAATAGCATTCACTTAGAACGAGCAAAGAAAACAATACTGCATTTCGATTTTTTTACTTCCATCACTGGGAACCCATTCGTAGGTGATACAGTAACATTTCTTCAGCACACCTGGAGTGGTGCATCTATGTTTGTTAGTATGGATTGAAGAAACTTCCTGGACCTTTTATCAATCACCAAAACATGGGCCAGCAACTTACAGATAGGAATGTTTGCTATGAGCGAGCAAACTAACAAGACCTGTAATTTAAGGAGCTTTTAAGGTAAGTTAAAAGTTAAGATGGCTAACAGTCTGAACAAAGGGCAACTACAAGAAACTTCCTGAAGCTCAGCTATTAATTTGTAATTATAATCTACAACTAAGATGCTAGGCCAATTAATTATGGGCATTTGTCAGACTATTCAGGAACTATAGGTGAAAGTAATTGCTACAGGGTAACTCATTAGTATTTGTAAAATTATGATGATATAAACTGGAAGAAAAAGTCTTTCTCAGTGATCTCAGATGAGGGAGGCTATTGAACGAAATTCGTTAAAGATATCATAGAAGGTCTTGGTTAAGAGGATTTCTTCTCAGGGAATGCAGAATAAAATCCAATACACAGGTTGAAGGTTGAGGAGTCGTAATCTTTCACATCTCATACTCTTTCTTGGTAAGTTAGCCTAAAATGGGAAGAATGCAAGCCTACGCGTAGGATGAGTTAACTCAGAAAGAATAAATATTATTTTAAATTATCGTATATAAATCCTGCAATAAATTCTGGTAACCCTCATTTTACAGACTGTTGCCTGTTGTAACAGGGAGCTCTGAAGAACGTTTGATACCCATTTCGGCGATACCCATTCTCAATGCAGGCGCTCTGCCAGGTTCACTTCACCCACGGACCTGTGATTTTGTCAAATTACCCGCGAAATTATCACATCCACCCATCAGTATGGGTGGATTTGGATAGTAGTGAAACCCACCAGTACCAAACTGCTAAACCTGTGCTTCTCCGATCGGTAACTGCTCTATCAGCAACATCCAGGAAACCTCCCCAAAACCCCTGAGGAGTAAGAAGACATGAACAAGGCTGCGATTCAGTGAGGAGGGGAGAGTTTCCTCCTGCCACGCAAGGCTAAACGAAATCAGTGAGTTTTGGCGGTGTGAGGCGGGCTGTTCCCGCCCACGGGCGACCGCAGCACCGCCTCAGCGACGCCTGAGGCGTCGCTGAGGCGGTGCTGCGGTCGCCCGTGGGCGGGAACAGCCGGCCTCCCCTCACGGCGCGCAGAGCATTCTGGGAGCGCGGGTCCTTCACCCTTATGGCTGTCCGCTGAGAGCCTGATCCGCCCCGTAGCGGCGATCGTCGCCCGGGTGGCGGATCCCGTTGCCCTCAGAGGAAGGAGCGGGTCGGCGCTCGGGGCGCCGTGAGCGGCGGGGGGACGGGGGGCGGTTTCCTTTTTCCCCGCCGAGTCGGTAGCGCCGTCGCCTCAGGGCAGGGATAGTCGTCCGCAGCGATGCCTGCGCGCAAAGGGGTGGGGGCCTTGCGGCCGGTGTCACGTGACGGCGCCGGCCGGCGGCGGCGGAGGCGGGGAGCGGCGGTGAGAGCGGCGGAGGCAGGCGGACGGTCCCGCCGCCGCCATGGGCAGTGAGTACGGGTCGGCGCCGGTCCGCGGGCGACGGGGCTGGTCCCGGGATAGCCGGCCGAGGGCTAGCGGCCCGGGGGGGGGAGCGGGGTCGCTGTCTGCGTGAGGGCGGGACGCGGCCGGTCGCCGGTCCGGTGGGCTGAGGTGGCGGCGTGCCTGAGGTGCCCGCCTCAGGGGCAGGCCGGGGGGTCGGCGGCAGCGGGACACGCTCCTGCCGAGCTAGCAGGGCTAGAGGGGGAGATGGGGCACCGCTTTGTGGTGGGTTGGTTGGGGTTTTTTTGTTTTTTTTTTTCCCCATGGCTTTAGTATTTTAATATGGGAGCTGTGCCGCCTTACTGTGGAGCAAGATGCACCTTCTGGTGAGCTGTCTTGAGAGCTTGGAATAAATAAAGGAGAAATATGTCACAGCAAAGTGTAAAAGTAGACGTGGCATTTGGACCAAAACGTTACTTAACTTGGCTCGCGGTGTAATAAATGCATTTTCTTTGAAGAGGTACTGACGGTTGTTTTCTATGGCTATCCAAATGTATTGAGGCTGGGAAAAATGTCCAAGTTTTGGAGGACAAATTACCCACCGAACACATGTGCTTTGATCCCCCCCCGCCCCAAAATAGAGCTCAAACTGTTGAGTTTTTCTGTGTTTTTAGAGGAGAAACTGTGAAGAGAGATATATCAAAAGTCAAAATGAAATGCCCCAAAAGTTCTGATCAGAATAAGTGTTGCAATGATTTAAATTAGGATTTCTAAACATGTTTTAGAGTTTGAATTTTTTTTTCTCAGTTCTGTAAAACACAAGATTTTAATCTCTACATGGATACTTTTTGATAACAGTATCCTTTGCTTCTGTATTTAACTAGCACAGTCTGATACTAGGTCATTTATTTTTAGATGGAATACAATTTAGTTCACTTGTGATATACACAGTGCTGCTTCTCATCTAAAATGATTCCAGCTGTGGAAAAAAGGATGGGCCAAATCTGATTAGAACAAGAATTCTCTTTCACATTTTTGCCCTGTTTTCAGCTGTTTTGAGAGGGCATTAATTTTCAGACACTGAATTAGAGCGTGTGTTGATGAAATAATTCACTTATAAAATGTTACTGACACTTTATTTTTTTCCCCTAGAAGTTAAATAAAGTTGTATGAAGCGTTATAAGTTCATAAAGGTTCATTAATACATTTTTCTCTCTTCTTTTGTGTGTGTTTGTTTTTCTGGAACAGTAAAATTTTTAGAAGTTATTAAGCCATTCTGTGCAGTGTTACCTGAAATCCAGAAACCGGAAAGAAAAGTGAGTGCCACATTATGTTCTTACTTTTATTGGCTCAAAGATAAGAGAATATTATGATATTCAAGTCCAGACTCCAATATAAATACAGACAGTAGGCCCTAAAGTACGATGTATTCTTTGGAGGAGGGGGAACCCATGTTAAGGTAAAAGATTACTGTCATAATGAATTCTTAACAGCCTTCTGATAAGTTGTTCCACTTGGTAATTATGCTGATTTTTAAAAAAAAGTCTCCTGTCCAGACTAAGTTTATTTAGTTTTAGCTCTGTACGATTGGATCTGTTTTTATATACTAGAACAGGGTTTTCAAGCTTTTTTTTTCCCCTGTGGAAATCCACTGTTGTCTTTGTGGATACCACTATTGGCTTTGAGCACTGGTCACAACTCTCGGCTTTGAGCTGGCTTATATATTACTTTGAAAAGGCTTGTGCTGTAATTCAGGAACCACAAATTCAGTTCTTCCTTTCCCACAAAATATTTTCCACTCCCGTAGCTGTGATTCACGTTGAAGAAGTGGGAGAGTGATCTGTGATATAGTTAGGTAATTGCTCCCTGTTCACTGTGACACTGTTCTGAAATCAGTGAACTGAGTTCATTTACAGCTGATCTCTCTGTTCCCCCAGCCCTGGAAGCTCCTCCCATTTCTCAGCACATTTTGTAGATTAAAATTAGTTAATTGCTGCAGATCAAAAAGAGATCTGTCCTGTCAGAAAAACCCAACCCCACCCCACCATTTTTTACTTCCAAAACTCAAGCAAGCACATATCGCCTAGGTGACAAAGGTTCTAATTAGAGAAACAAATTTACCTAATATTCATTGTCATGACTGGCATGAAAATTCCTTAAGAGCTGAATGTTGATTTTTATATTCTTAAAAGGAAATGCATAGCTGGGAACATGACACCATCTGACAGAATCCTCTTTCGTTGATGAGAGATTCCCGAAGGTTAGGACTGGATACAGAGATGTTTGTTCCAGTAACCATAGCTGAGCCTGCTGGATTGAATGGAGAAGATACAGTAAAAACTGCTGATTATTCCCCTCTGGAACTGATTTTTAAAAAGATGGGATTTATCCCCTGGCTCTTTGTTCCATCTGTCTGTCTTTGTTGCTTTCCAGCATCTTTCCTTCTTGGAATGGGGTTCCAAACAAATTATTTAGGTCAGACAAAGGCATCTTCAGAGCAGGAATCTCCAGAGCCAGACCCTGTGCTAAGATTTGGATGCACCAGATCTGGGTGGAAGGTACCCATCTTTGTTTCTGCAGTGGTGAACCTTAGTGCAGTCTTCTAGTGCTGATTTATGGCATATCTGTGATGAATTGGTTACATCCATCCCATTTTTGTCTAGTGAAGTGGATGGGAAGAGGAAACTAAATAAGACAAATATACAAATATTGATGTTTCTGTAAAGCTCATCGACAGCTGTGATTTTTCTCTTGTTTTTTTTCCTCCTCCCTTTCTATTTGCCAGAGAGGAAGAGGTGCTTGATCTGTCCATGTCCTCTATCAGCAGATGAAGGATGCCCAGAGAGGTGCCAAGATTCCTGTCCTTGCTATTTGGGTCACTTTGTCTTTAATACTATCTAGGTCGCTGTCTAGGCAATGACTGCCAGTTGCCAGCTTTGTGCAAATTTGAAGTGGAAATACAATTCGGAACATCTTTCCTAGACTGAAGAACTCTTTGAGCGTTTTAAGTTGTGTTCCTTGCTTGTAGTCTCTCAAGTGACCTAGGTCATTCTATATAACTGTAATTCATTGTTATTTATTGTTTTCTTGCAAGCTGTCACTGGCAGACATAATTAGTAATGGTTTCAGTGGGTTGGTTAAGGCCAGAGCAAGAAATGAAGATAATAAAAGAAACCTATTTTCTCTAAAATTTTATTTATTGTTAAGTGAAGATGAAGTTTTGAGTCAGTTGCGCTCTCATTGAATCATTTGCCATTATTGTTGATGAGGGAAGCGGGCTTTTTCTGTCACTATGCCAAATTGATTAACAGAAGCAATTGCTACTTTTTGTAGTTAGTAGTATTGGTTCATATTTCCCTCATATGCACAGATATTTCTAAGTAGAACGCACTGTTCAGAACACCAAGAAAATGATGCTTAAGTCCCTTCATTTTCACAAGTCTTAAGAAAAATGTCAAAGGAAGAAAATGTCCAATTGAATCTGATCAGATGATGAAATGTACTCTCCCTGTGCTTGTTATCATTTGTGGCTGGAATATTTTGGTACCAGTCTGTATTTTGCTGTTCCTGGCATATGGATTCAGATGCCTCCTTTTTCTTTTTTGTCTTTTTGAACCATAGAGACTGTTTTCCTGGTGAATAACTGTGATTTGGATGACACAGAATTTCTCTAATGTTCATATTCACTGCAGTTACAGAGAGAGACAGAGCATTTGTAGAGCTTGACTGATGCCTCAGAAGCTAAGGTTAACAGCTGGGCTGCAGAGATAATTTGGTTAAGCATTTGTCTTTTAAAAAGTCTGTACTTAAAATCTGAATTGTAGAATTCAAACAGCACTTGGTAAAGTGGGTCAGCACCGCATAAAATCTAACACAAGATACTGTTTGGATTTATTTGCTGCTGTCACTATTTTTCTTTTTTTAACTTTGTACTGTAAGTATTTTTAGCATCTGGCCTCTTTTTTAAGGGTGAGGTGGTATCAGTAAATAAATTAAATTACTGGGATTATTTTGCTTCTAAGTAAGTGCATGCTTTCACTTACAAAGATACAGACTACTGGGGTTTCTTTTGCTTGAGAAGCTGTGCTGCTGCCTTAGTTTGTAGTTTCTTATTTGTGGGTGTTCAGTACCTACAAAATCAGGCACTAATCCTTTTTTTTTGTTACCTCTCTACAGGCAGATTCAGTGGTTGGAGGCAGAAAGCTAGTATTTCTGCTGTATCTATCTTACATGTTAGTTTATGTCACGTTTTAGTAGCTGCTGTACTCTTGCCTACAGTGAACACACTTCTCTTAATGTTTACGGTCCATGGAGGAGAGGTGGGAACTTGAACATAACACTGCATCTTAGCGCTCTCTGGTCTTTTCAAGTGCATTTCTTTCTATCTCATGCTTTGAGTAATCCTCTGGTTCAAACTTAAATCTTTTGATTCCTCTCTTTTTGCACCGGGTACTAGTTACAGTTGCCTCAAATGTTGTGACCCTGTGATTCTCTTCAATGTGTTAGTGACTAATGATTATTGATCTGACATTCTTTTTAAAGTAAGATGTAATCTACATGGATAAAAATATTTTGGGAGGGAAAAAATATCTAAAAATTATTTTGTGGTCCGTGTCCATGAACATAATGGTGAATTTTTAAGCTTTCTCTACCACCCTTTGAAGAATTTAATTCCAAATATTTTGAATTCCAAACCTCATGGTTCTTCTGGGTTTTATTACCTGTTTTCACAGCAGTTAAATCTCTTCAAAAACTTTATAGTGCTTTAGTTTAATAACTTCAGGCCTTACAAAACAGTGCCTCCAGTCTGTTGAAGCCTAGAGCACTAATCAGTGAAGATAAAAGATTTTTTTGCATTCATTTTTCATGTTTGTTCTGGTATGCCCATGTTTTTAGCCATACTACTGCTTTTCTGTAAATACTCACTGTATTAGAATACTATATATAAAATATATTCTACTCACTGAATGTTGGCCACGCCATCTGCCAGATCCCATACAAGTTTTCTTTGACTACACAGAAGCCCCTGACTGGGTCTCTCTATAAAATCTGAAATCTTTATTAAAAGTACGTTCTAATGAGAAATTATGCTTTCTGGTTCAATATCTTTGCATTTAATTCTGAATGCTATAGCATTTAGTACTAATGTGAGAAGACAGTGAAAATTCTACATACAATGAACACATTCATTTCTACAATCTGTTCTGTAGATCCAGTTCAGAGAGAAGGTACTATGGACAGCTATCACGCTCTTCATTTTCTTAGTATGCTGCCAGGTAGGTGTTGCTGTTTTCTGTGTTCAGAAAATGTGCGTTCTGTATATATAAAATAGAATGCTAAAAGTGTGAGAAGTTCTTGTTTCATGTTGACCTACCAGTTTCAGTTATGTACTTTTATAGATAAGTATTTAATTCAGTTAAAAAAACCCCTGATTCTCTGACATAGTCTTTATTTTTTATTGTATATGTTTTCAAAAACTAATGCTTTCTATTTAGTCTAAAATCCATAATGTTTTTCTTGTTATATGAAAGGTTCTATCAAATGATGATACTGGCTGCAGGGTAAACAGCTGAGCTAATTATTCATTGAGTAGTATAAACAAACAGAGCAATTTTATGCATTCTTTACCCCCTGTTAGCAGCTAAATTTAAATTTTAGCAGTGACAAGTTTGAAAGTGAAATAGAAGTGACTGTTTTTACCTGATTCCTCTTCAACAAGCCGATGGATTGTAAAGATTGCAGGAAAATGTTTCTCTCAGATGTTTTAAGTCGACATTTAGAACTTGTTTATAGTGGTGGTGTTTTTTTTTAAAGAATACTTGGATATTGCAGAAAACGAGAATCCATGTATTACTTGACATGTATTTTTTAGAACTTGTAGACAACCTCTTAGGAGATTTAAAATGAACTGTACATCTTCAGAGTCAGGCTTTTTAGGTTATATTTATTAACTTACCCATTCCAGACTCCAGAGCAGTAGTTCAATAATTTTTGTTCACAACTCTGAAGGACTGTTGAAAGGCTAAAAACCAGGTCTTGTTCCTACTTGTTTTTTTGGATGGAGGAAGTGGGAATGATAATAGAGCTAGAAGAACATGTATTTTATCTGTGTTTCCTAGCTGCTGGATATATGCATAATTAAGATTTTGAATCTATACAAAAGATTATGGTAGTAGAATAAGGAGATCTGGTAGTTGAATAAGGAAATCAGGTGGTGCAGACTAGAGTTTTCAGGAGTTAATCTATAAGATTGCCTGAATTCCTAGTCTGTTGTTTTTGTGATTAAGAAGAGTTTTAAAGAGCTCAAAATCCCTCAGTATTGACATATAGAATATTGGAGGTTTTGTATAAACTTGGCTAACTTTGACAGTTCCATATGGGATATTTTAAAACATATTCCCAGCTGTAGAATTTGAATATTTAAACTCACTGGAGGAAGATATTTACATTGTAGTTTATGCTGTATCTTTAATTTGTACTGAAAAGAAATTCTGTTTAGGACTGTTTAAAAAAACCTAAAAACTTGCTTTCTTTTGTCTTCTCAAAAATGTTTTGCTACAGTTTTCTTTTTTTCTTTTTTTAAGCTCAAAATTGCTGCAAAAAATTTGGTGAAATAAGTAATGGCATATCATCTAATATTTTTCCTTGTTCTGTTAATGACTTGTGGTGGCTAACCTATTTATTTTATGCTTTTTCTGTTCTTTTGGTGAGTTGTAGTACTCCAGAATCTCATATGTCAGGCATTTCCATCTTCAACTTCAGTAATCTGGTTTACGTGCACTGACTCTTCTTTCTAGGTGTTTCTGCTTTTTCCTGTAGAAGGGTCTTGGTTTAGTTCTCTGAGTCACACCCCAGTTAGAGGATTAAAATAGATGGTGTCAGTATCTCTGGTTTAACTGAAAGAAAAAAAAAAAAAGTTGAAATAAATTATATTAAACAGTGTAACAGTTGAATCATTACACGTTAAGATTTTTGGATTAATGCATGCTTTTGTATATCTGTTTAATACTTTTGTGCGCTTTGACAGATACCTTTGTTTGGAATCATGTCATCAGATTCTGCAGATCCTTTCTATTGGATGCGAGTCATTCTTGCGTCAAACAGAGGTTAGTAGATTATTCCTTTCTCTGTTTTGTGTCGGTATAAACAGATCAGGAGAAAAACAGTTGGCTGTTACATTTCATACAGCCCAAATGTCATGTTGAAACACTTTGTAAAGTTCTTAACACAGGTGTAATTAAAATTGACTGATACTTGAGGAGTACTTCATCTTAGCAATGGGGTTTCCTTTGACATGCAGATGAGATTAATCTTGATTCTCAAGTTTTGGGATGATTCTGTTTTGAACTGGAGAGCAGTCTCTTTCTGATTAATGTATAGGACAGGGAATATTCTGCCCCACCACTTACCAACAGCACTAATGTCCAGTATGAGAGTGTTGATTAGAAAATACCTTATGTGTACAAGTCAGTTATGTCTCATATTTTGGCAACATTATGAGTGAGTAATTTTATAGGTGGGAAAGCTAAGGGCAGAGATGATTTGGCTTATAGTTTAGCAAAGCCAAACTGACTTATTTTAGAATAGACAAGTGGATCCCAACCAAATGTATAAGAAGACTTAAACTAATGCTAGAAGTCTGAAACTTAAGATGGGTGACCTGGCATGCATGAGTCTGAATGAGGACGCTGACTGACCTGTATCTTGGAAAATTGGCTGGAAGTAAGAAAATCAGTGGAACCCTCTAATGTGAAGGTACAGATTATTTAGGAATGACAAATTTTGTTGCACCAGTGAAGATTAAGGTAAATAAGTTATCTGTTTCAAACTCTACTGCAGAATTTGCATATAAAATTCTGTGTCTTGCTAGCAGTGTATGATACTAAATATGCTATCCACTACCCAGACAGAATGGTAACGGTGGCCAAGAAAAGACTAGAGAGACTGTGAAGGCAATAAAAAGCAGGAGTGGGACAGTTAATTTTCACCTAAGTCAACTGACTAGATGTCATTGCAGGATGTGAGGTAAAGGCTACAGCTTTTGACATCCTAATTTTCTTGCTGTTGGAGAAGTACAGATTTCTTTGAGATGTGACGTAGTATTTAACACTGTACTGAACAGTGTGTAGACTCTTAAGATGCAAGTATGGAAGAACCAAATTATAATAATGACTTTAATGCTTTCACATTTTACATTTTGGTGGCAGGGAAAACACTAAAAAAAAAAAAAAAAGAAAAAATAATTGTGCAATAATGCTTAAAATTTTTAAAAATTAGAACTGAAATGAGGACTCTGGTAGTTAGGCAGAAATGAAGACTCCAGACAATAGGGGAGGTGCTCAAAAACCCTTTATTAAATTCAGATTACTTTTTAAAGGCTCTTCAGGAAATTAAGCTCTTGCAGGATAAGAGGGAAGACCTAACGGCTTAAGAACTGGTTGAAAAGATCAGAAGAAATGTCTGTACAAATCTGTAAGGTGGCACAAATTGAATATTGCATGCAGTTCTAATCTCCCATGCCACACAGGATATAGTGGAACTAAAAAAGAAAACACTCAGAAAAAGGCACCAGGGAGAACCTAAGGTAGATATTAATCTATAGAAAGAGATCCTGAAAAAATAAGAATTCTTTGCCACGGAATGTGCGTATCCCAAATGTCTCTTAAGTCTTCATCTCTGAAAAAAGTGGATAGGGAATGGGTAGTCACTTTTTCCTTATAGTGTAACAGGGAAGGGGCAGCCAATGGTGTTATTAAGCAGCACGTGTAACTCAAACTTTCTGAATAAATTACTGGCAGAAGTTGCCAGAAGCAGTTTCTGAATAAATGACTGATATATGGGAAAAGGGAAATACAGAATGAGATATCCCCCAAAGAAGGGGCTCCTTTCAGAGATGAGGTGTGAGGATAGATAAACTTCTAGGCTGATCAGCTATCAATACACTGTTTCTACTTCTTTTCATCTTCCATATGACCTTACCGGTCCCCTATCACTGGTTCTTGTTGAGACTTCACATCTGCAGTGGCTAAATAGTTTATTAATAGTTCTCTTGGCAATTTTGTGATGGAACACCACTGTACTACATGTGAGAGCAGATATGATATGCCAAAAAGCTGAGCTTCAGTGTGCATTGACCTTTAGTGTTAGCATGGTTTCACAAAAATACTTGGAAGTGAAAAGCTACATAGGTTTTTTGTGCTGCCTTCAAAATCACAGATTTTAACATGGCAGCCTTCTTCTGTGAGGAGGTAATGGTCTTTGTTTTGATCATACCTGTACTGGAATATACATGTTTGAAGTGTTATGAAAAATGTTCCTTGTAGGTCAGAAACCTTTCAACAGACTAACTAATATCCTCAGAGTATAATTCTTCAGGAGAGATGCTTGAACGGCAATCGTGTTAATTTTTCTTCCTGTTTAGGTACTTTGATGGAATTAGGTATCTCACCCATTGTGACATCTGGTTTGATCATGCAGCTGCTAGCTGGAGCGAAGATCATTGAAGTTGGTGATACTCCAAAAGACAGAGCCTTGTTCAATGGAGCTCAGAAATGTAAGCACTGTTCCAATTAAAATTAATAAGCATATTTTTGTTCTTGGGAAAGCAGCCTGCCTAAGTGATACTAGATGTGAGATTTCTTTGGTAGGTGATTTCAGCAGATTTTTTTAAAGGATTTGCTTTCTCTCTTGTTTTAGTATTTGGGATGATTATTACCATTGGGCAAGCCATTGTGTATGTTATGACTGGAATGTATGGAGATCCTGCTGAAATGGGTGCTGGAATTTGTCTTCTTATTATAATTCAGGTTTGTAATGAGCTATTTTGTGTGTAACTGAGACTGGTTAGATACAGTATAGCTGGAAGGAAAAACCTATGTCTGGTTGCCTTTTATTTATTTATTTTTACTGCTATAAAGCATCATCCTTTGTATCTGTCTATATATGAGAAATTCTAGATACTCCATAAAGGAGGAGAAAGTTGTAATAGTTAATGTCAAAAATGTTTCAGGTAGGAGTGGCTGCTTGATTCGAAATACAGGAATTGGTAGACTTTGAAAGCAGTAGCTGCTGTTCAGTACCATGGAGGACTACTCACTAAATGGCACAGATGCAGCTTGGAGACGTTATCCTGTAGAGCAAAGCAGTAAATGCACAAACTTAAACACTTTGAAAAAGCGCTCACTGAGTAATCTGTTTGCTAGTGTCAGTGTTGAAAAGTCACAGAGATCATTGCTAGGTGAGATGTGCAGGCATTTGTACGTGAGAGGGCGGAAATAACTGCATGAATGATACTCAGGTGAAAAACTTGATGATCACTCTCCAACATGACGAAAATACTGAAGCAGGGAATTAATACATTATTCTTGACTTAATTTATTATTGTTTCTGCTCAATTTTGTTTCTTTTCCCACAGCTGTTTGTTGCTGGTTTGATTGTGTTGCTGTTAGATGAGTTGCTACAGAAAGGTTATGGATTGGGGTCTGGTATTTCCCTGTTTATTGCTACCAATATCTGTGAAACCATTGTCTGGAAGGCTTTTAGTCCCACTACCATCAACACTGGCAGAGGTACATGTGCGATTACAACTAACGTGTTTCACTGGATGTATACTATACATAAACTATCAGATGTTTATCGGATGGATATTAAAAAAATGTTTTAAAGTCAGTTGTCTAACATTGAAGATGAAAACGTCTGATTTACAGGAAGATTAATAACCTACAAGTTTGCTTTTGCTGATTCGAATTGCAGTAGCTAAAATGGGACTTGAAGACCCTTGACTGAAAATTTTTGGGTTTCCAAACTGAAATAGTCTTGTAGCATCATTTAGTCGATAGAAATAGAGAAGATAAGAAATTCTACATGTTCAGAATTGTTTATGATCCAACTGTTGCTGGTGGTTATAGGATGCTTTTATAGTTGGTGCCTCCAAACTACTTTAAGCTAGTTTGATTCTTCAGAGACTACCATCTCTTCATTCCTCAGCCAGTCTTTGACATCTGGTTGTCCTGATACCAGGTTAAGATACAGCCTTTTTGCATCAAGAAGTTAACTAGTTTAATGCATGCATTTGAAATCCTGAGCCATGGTTTTAGTGTGCTTTAATTTTCACCTGATTTTTAGTAGTTCTTTTTATTGCATTTTATTACTGATTTTCTAAAGCTGTTTCTCTCCTTGTTTATTATTTCTTCCTTCCAATCATCCTCTTGCCCCCAGAAAAGAAAGAAAAAGAGTGTTCTTTCATATGTGTTACTTGGTTTTGTTTTGTTTTGTCTTTTAAACCAGGAATAATGTTTTGGTAGATTAGTCTATAAGCTAAAGCAGAATCCTGTATTGTGATATATTTGTCGTAGCAGGATTTATGTCCTATTGTGACTGATTTTATATGTGTTGTTCTTAAAATTTCCAAAAGAAAGATACTATTTCTTAAATTTTTTTTAATTTACAGATTAAAATTTCTTCTACTTTTTTGCTTTGTGCAGGAACAGAGTTTGAGGGTGCTGTGATTGCATTATTTCATCTTCTGGCTACACGGACCGACAAAGTCCGGGCTTTGCGGGAGGCTTTTTACCGACAGAATTTGCCCAATCTCATGAATCTGATTGCTACAGTATTTGTATTTGCTGTAGTCATATATTTTCAGGTAAAATGAGAAATTCCTCATAGCAGCTCTGCAACTGTGTAGGTAGAAGTGCATGGACCTTAGACACTGCAGTCACTGGGAAAAAATGCAAAAGTTAAACTAGAGTAACTGAAGTATCTTAGCTTTGAGTAAGGAGCTCTTTTTATTTCCATATTGTTATTTCAGTAACATACCTCTGTGACAGTACAGCTGTTAAATTTTATAGCCAGACATACTTGTACTCAGACAGTGATGTAATCTCACATTCCATTAAATGCCACATACACTATGAGAGTATTTTTACTAAAAATGGATTTGGGAACTGCAGTGGTTGTATCACACATATAATATACTTGATTTTCATAGTTGACTTAAAAGAATACCTTTGGACACAGCTAAAGAATATTGCTTCTTTGGGGTGTGCATGATACAAATTTGTTCTAGAAAAAAACTGTGTAATTAATGCATAGCTTACTGCTTTTTCCCTAATTTTCTTGAAATACTTAGCTAGTATTTCTTTTTAAATTTAAGTATTTATTGAAGTGGATGCTAAAGGAGATCTTTTTTTTTTTTTTCTTCATGTGTGTGGCTAAAATGTGGGTTTGTTTTTTTGTGGGTTTTGGTTTTTGTTTTTTTTTAAAGCTGTTGAGTCAGAGTGCTGGCAAAAAACTGAATTCTCTGGTTTTCAAGTCCATGTGGCTTTTCTTGGGTCTGCTCAGATAGAAGCCTGCCCCAGAAAATAGCGGGCTGGGCTTACTACAGAAAAGTCTGCTGTTAACTGGCTAGTTAATTTAAAAGCCATTAAAGGCTTTTATCAAACCCTGTTCTATAAAGTGTATTTTAGAGGAATATAATTTAGCAGATGAGAGATAATGTTTATGTAAAAAGGATGTAATACAACCAGGCAGTAACACTTAGAAATCCTTAAAATTTTTAATCCAGACTGTAACAGAAAGCCTTTGGGTTTTACTGTTGCAGACCTTGCACTCCATGTTTATCTAGCAAGAACTCTGTGGTCAGGAATAGCTTTTGGGCATACTAGGAATACCTTCTATCTTGGAAATAAACTTGGTGCCTTTGTGTTCTTTCCCACAGGGATTTCGTGTTGATTTACCTATCAAGTCTGCGCGGTATCGTGGACAGTACAGTAGCTATCCTATCAAGCTCTTTTATACCTCCAACATTCCCATCATTCTGCAGTCTGCCTTAGTTTCGAACCTTTACGTTATTTCCCAGATGTTGTCTGTTCGTTTTAGCGGCAACTTCTTGGTGAACTTACTAGGACAGTGGGCAGTAAGTATTTTACCACTTTTTTAACGGCATATAATTATTTCTATATATTACTTCATTGTGAAACTTTGGTATTTAACTGGCAGAAAACTGGAATACTTACTTTTTAACATTTGTGTATAAAAGCTGTTTTAAACATTGAAGAGGAATTCCTCTATAATACAGGATAGGAATGTGAGAGGTCTGTGAGAAATGACTAACTGCCTTTTTCTTCCCCCCTCATAGGATGTCAGTGGTGGTGGCCCTGCTCGCTCTTATCCTGTTGGTGGCCTGTGCTACTACTTGTCCCCTCCAGAATCCATGGGTGCAATATTTGAGGATCCCGTCCATGTAATAGTTTATATAATATTTATGTTGGGATCCTGTGCGTTCTTCTCGAAGACTTGGATCGAGGTGTCTGGCTCATCAGCGAAAGATGTAGGTGTTCTGATAAATGTGCCTGAACGTTTTCAAACACTGCCTCTAATTTACAACTGACTACTAGCTACTCACTGATCAGTTATTACTCTGACTAAATAGCAGGTGACTATGAAACACCGCAGCAGTTTCATAAAATGATGGTTTTTGCAGGTTGCCAAGCAACTCAAAGAACAGCAAATGGTGATGAGAGGCCACAGGGATACTTCAATGGTTCACGAGCTTAACAGGTAAGGAAATGCGGACTTCCAGTGGGATGGTTGAGAGTGCTGGGGAGGTATCAACTAGAGCAGATGCTCTCGGAAAAATCCAAGAGCTGTTTCCAGTGCAAATGTCAAGATTCCTCCCATTCAGCTGTTGCCTTTCCTAGTAATGCAGAAGATGTTTATAGCTGTAGGTAAGAGATTAACCTGTGGTGTCTTTGTTTTAAGTGGCATAACAAGGGAATTTGGGCTGAGTCTCTTCCACATTTGTAAAAGGAAGATACCTTGATTTTTACAGGTGTTTAATTTACCATTACTGAACTCAGATGACACTACAAAAGCGGTATTTCACGCAGTATGCAAAGTCTGCAGATCTATATTGAAAGGTAGATTTATCCCTACATATTTAAGTCAAAGCAGTTATTCTTAGTCCTGTGGAGGTTACATAGCGTGCATATATATACAATTGTCATACTATGAATTGGAAAGCTTTGCCAGTGTTCCGTTATTCACACAGCTTTCCTGCCAGTGAATATTTATTTTAGTTTCTACTTCGTGCAAATAGGGAAGATAGTAAAAGCTGATGACAGAGTTGCGTTTGCAACGCTAAATTTGTTGCTCAATATTCTAGTTGGTTGCTTTAGTAGTATTGTTAGAATCCTTCAATGAAAATTCATGATTATTAATACTTTTTTTTTTCATTGGTACAGATACATCCCTACAGCAGCTGCATTTGGCGGTTTGTGCATTGGTGCCCTTTCAGTATTGGCTGACTTTCTAGGAGCCATTGGATCTGGCACTGGCATTCTGCTTGCAGTCACTATTATTTATCAGTACTTTGAAATATTTGTAAAAGAACAGGCTGAAGTTGGAGGAGTAGGTGCATTATTTTTCTAGATGTCCAAATATTTCATGGTTTGTGTGAAAGGGAAAGCATTTCGACAACATGCCTCATTTAGTCCAATACTGCTATTTTCTTTTTATTTGTTTTAAAGTGCTACATGTCCCATTACTGTAATGGGCATTGAGCAATGCCTGTGTGCAGCATTAGTACCAGCTGCCTTAAGAATAAAGTTTACATTATCTTGTTTAAGTATTATCTAGTGTTGCCTGTAATGCTGGAAACCAATTCATCTACCTTGCTGTTCAAACACTACAGTGAGATGGTAAAATGTATCAGTTTGATATCGGTAAACGTTTTTGCACACAACATTAAAATGTTAAATTTGTTTCCCTGTCCTTAATAGGAAGAAAAAATAAAATCTGAGTTCAGATTGCCACGTGCCAGTATTCTTGACAAAATTTATTTGTAGCCTGTATTTTACATTAATTTTTTATACTTTTTTAACTTGCATTTCCCTATCATTGAACTCAGCACTCCTTATTCCTTTGTGGTGTCTCCACCCAGGCACCTTTCTCTTAGCTCTAAGGGTGGACAAGCAAACATTTTACCGGAGACTGATACTCATCTCACCTGTGAACTGGTTCTGTGGTGGATTTGCTGCATCGCAGGGCCAGGGGCATTTTGGTTTCTTGCCCCAGGCCTCCTGCGAGACAGCATGGTAGCCGCTGTCATGCTAGCAAGTCAGCCCCATAGTTTTGTTTAAACATGTACTTGTGAAAACTGTGCCACTGAAACTTCATGTCCACTTTGCTTTTGTGAGTCTAAAGAACAAGGCGGGGTTCCTAAAGCAGTGTTCACAGAAGGGAAAGGGGGGAACGAGGAGTTCCTGCTGAAAATTTATTTATGTTGTCGCACTTTACAGCGGCAATGTAACAACTGTAAACGTTAGACAATAAACTTATTTAATTAAGCTCTCTCCTGTGTCTCATTTGTGCAAGATGTAATTCATATGCACTTTTTGATCATTTCTAACATGCTTTGTTAGTGAGGTAGGTCTGGAAGGCTCCCTTTTCTTTTTATCCTTTCTCTTTCTAGAATGTAATTCTGATCAGTTTTTAGCAGCCTTAATTAAAAACCAAATCACAAGATTCCTCCCCCTAAAATCATTGAGCATTTTTGCTTGGCTGTAATCAATGACTTTTTCCCTTTGATTTCACATTTTGATTTCTTCTGTCTTCTCTCATGCTTAACTTGAAAGTAGCTTTGTGTTGTTTGTGAAGGTAAGAAAATCTTAAGCAAGTTTTCTGCTTTGTTTTTAAGCTAGGAAAGTCTTCCTAATTATGCACGCTCCTCCAAATTTATTTCAGAGGCAAGACTTTGATATGAGCAGATGTTTATTACAACTCTTAGCCACCACTGCTTAAAGGTTAGGATCTGTTTACATAATTAGAAGCAGTCGACTGCACAGATAGTCTGAAGGTTTGTTTGGCAGAAGATTTATCTAGAAGTGATTAGATTGAACGAAGGTGCAGCCTAGGTGCGTGAATGTGTCCCGGGGAGAACAGCACAACTGTCCTATGTCAGGGCATCCACGTAAGCTCATACCTTAAACAGAATCCCCTGGCTGGGTCCTACACCATTCTGGTTTGCACCAGTGGCCATTTTGTTGTTATTGTTGTCAGAGTCGGTATTTTCTTAGATCAAACAAACCAATTTTCTCTTTCTGGATAGTTTAGTTCAGGCTGCGAGAAGGAAGCAACATCTTTGGGTCTAAATCATAAAAGGAAGTTCCTGAAACTGCAGTTTCAAACACCACCCAGAGCATGCACGCTCTGTCCTTGTGCCCCTGTTGCTGCTCCTATTGCAGACAATTACCTCTAGTTGCTGAAACGATGCTACTTACGGATGAGAGAGAAGTGCGGTCTTACTTGATTTGAAGAGATGGAGTTACAACACCAACTACAGGCACTTCAACATCTTCCTTGTACTGAAACATAAGTGCAGTGATGAACAGAGCAAGAAACGAGCCATTCTGAAAATCAAACAGCATTTTTATTATGATTATTCTGTCGAGGCTTGATAGACTGAGCAGTTAGAATTGTCAGTTACATAATTCAAGATAAAAATATCAGAATCATTCCTACAAATACTTTTGTTTGCTCTACAAGTAAAGCAAAGGACCTTTAGTACAAGAAGAGTTACACTTGTAAGCCATCTGAATTGGGCAGTTTTCAACTAAATTTCTCATCGTCTAGTTTTAGAACTTCATAAAAGGAACTTGGAGCGGTTTTTCTGCTGCACGCTTCAGGGCCAATGCGTAAGTATAAACCCTGGCATCCACTGCAATATGTTCTTCTGCTATGAGTTCTGGAAGGAAAAAAAAAAAAATTAAGTCCTTTACCAAAACAAAGCTGTATAGCACTCCAGACATGAATTCTTAATGCTGTCACTAACTCTGTTACCTGGCCAAATCTCTCTCAGGTTTTTGTTTAAGATACAGTATTCTAGGATGAGAAATGCCATGAGGAGCTATGAGAAGAGAAGCTAAGGGTTTCTTGAGGTTCCCATTAGTGCATTTAATGCGTCAGAAAGCTCTTACCATCAATTCTTTGCAGTAGGTCATTCTTTGGAAGTGAAATAACTTCCACAAATTCTAGGAGAGAAGAAAAATATTTTATGCACCTTTAAATTAGTGAACAGCTGAGGAAGTCTACCTCAGTGTCCTGTATCATGTAAGTCAGAAGGGGAAGCAAACTAACTAACTAGCTTAATGCCATGCAGAAGCTGTGAGCCTTCAAGTATCACAAAAAAGCAGATTACATGGGGGAAGGCAGCAACCGGAGTCATTAAAAAACAGGTTTGGCAGAAAGAAACTGGGAAAAACAGCGTTGCTGACAGCTGTGGAGGATAAGAATCCTTCTAAAAGGAGACCACTTCCCCTCTGAGAATGGAAAATACACTGTTGAAGGGGACTTTTGTTTGGCTTATACTGGTACAGTAATGGATTGTGGATATGTTTGAAGACCAAAACAGCACAAAGGGTTTGTTCTTGATGAATTTGTGTTGGCTTACACCTTCCCTGTCTATCTGAATTAGTTGTCTTTCTGGCTTGACCTACTGCTGTTGTGGATTCAGTAATCTGTATTTCCTGAGATACTGGTGCTGTAGGTGCAATACTTGACAATAATTGACGCAGTAATGCCCCACAGGAATTTTCATGTCTAGGCCAAAGTCAGTCTCATGCATGTTTCATTAGGGTCAGGAGATTAACCAAGCCCAAATAAAAAACAGGTTTAACTGACATTTTCCAAGTAAAACTTGCCATACGAAGATCATGCTTGACCTTACTGTCAAAAGGAGCAGTTACATAACGTACCTCCATCATCTGCAAGTAAAAAAATAAAGAGTTTTGAAATACACTAGAGTTTACAACTGAAAAGCATTTTGATAGCTGACTGATTGTGAGTGACACTAGTCACTTCCAGGGTCAAGCCACAACTAAGAGGAGTATCTAGGTTCACTAGTGCTTATGGCCCTCACTGAAGTTTGGCACACGAATTTCTCATTCTGGGTGTGCCAACACCTGACACTTAACAGCTAGGCCTCCCCGCTGAATTTAGCAAAGAAACATGGCTCTGCTCATCTAGACTGCAGGATATGATTTCAAGGATGTACAGCATCTAAATCAGCTGGGACAGAAGAGATGCTGTGGTAGGGATAGTTCTTTTAAGCTCATTCTTTTGTTATCTTAGAATTTTCAAATAAATGGTACAAAACTCACCAAGTTTTTGCTTAGGTCTTGTATTCTCAGCCTCATCTCCATTAATGGTGACACTCACAATGTGTGTCGTACTGTTTGACAAACCCGGGTCCAAGCAGAGAGCTGCCAACAAGCACACATAGAGGTTAATTTTTCAAAAGCAGAAGTCTGGTAACTCGATGTTTTAACAAAAGCTTTCACAGAAATATACGCGATACAATAGAAGAACATATATTTGGCATACGTTCATGCTGGAAGAGTTGTGAAAAGTTTGTTATCACATGTTCTTAAAAAAAGTAACGTTTCTGTAACTCTCAGCTCTTCTACAGATTCCTTGTAAGACTTGATTTCAGCAGTTAGGTTTACTTTCCATTCCACAGACTGAAGATGAAACTGTAATTCCCTTATAGACCTCTTCAGCCTATTAGAGTCTAATTTTGCCATCACCTGTCTCCATCTCTCTCAGTCCCCAGCACGCAGCTGTACCCCACAATCAAGAGCCAAGTCTCAACTGTAATGACATTTACTTGAAATCATATGTAAGCTGCCTCACCTTTCTACCTACCTTCTCAAGTTTTACTTATGGTCCTCGTTTTGCCTTTGTTTTGTTTTATGTAGGAAGCATTGGATTGGTAACAATCATGTTCCAAAAGCTCTCTGGATTTACTCCAAGTATTCTCTCCTTTTTTTCTTTCCGGTTGGAGAACCTGAGTACTGTCACCTCCCCACAGCTGACATGAGGGTGACCTCCACTCAGACTGCATCATGCAGCTATTTTTTCTCCCTAAGTTCATGGATATTGTTCACATTAAGTCCAGCAATTTAGACTTTTATACTAAAATGCCAGATCACAGCTTGAATAATTGGGTTTTGTATAAAGGATCCTAATTAATAGCAAAGTTGTCCCCTATAGACATCAAACTTTTACTTTAGTCCTGTATGTTTAACAGAAGTTCAGCAACTGATTCATCAAGGACCAAAGTCTCAATGGTACAGCCATGGGATACTACTCTGCTAATCTGTGTAAACCTTTCTGCGCAGATTTTTCCCTTGGTTTAGAGCATTTTAGACATTTAGAGTACCCGTCAAAGACAGAATTAGCTTTGGGTGGGAAAATAAAAAAAAAAAAGCACAGACCTGGAGTACATTCAATGACTTCCCCCTTGTACCCAGTTTCTTCCTCCAATTCTCGCAATGCAGCGCTTTCTGCAGTCTCATTTTCCTCAATGAGGCCTGTGAAATAAGTAATACCAAGATCAATTAAAAAGCTCGCACTTAACCACAATACCCATCCCAAGATCTAATCCAGCTTTACGGAAGAGGTGAAACATCCTCATGACCCTGTTTTTACAGAGAGATAAACTGAAGCGTTAGTAAGGATTCCAGTTCCTGGATTCATCATGCTGCTGCCCACATCTTCAACTGATTATCTACAGAAGCATGCTACCTTCCCAGGAAATGGCATTAATATTCTCATGAGGGAAAAAAGCCAAATCCTTTCACTCTTAGAGAAAGGAGGAATGGAGGGAAATGCAATATTCTACTACCAGACTACTGTGCAAAATGTCTCCATTCTGCTAAAATGAACTCATTTTGTATTCTTCATTATCAAATATTCCTATTTCTGAATAGTACACTGAGCTAGAGTCACCACAGTTTTCTGGTTAGAGCTACTTCATTAAGACTGACACTGAAGCACATCTGAACACACTTAAATGTCAGCTTTATGTGACTCATCTTAATGTTTCAGTCACTTACCTGCAGGAAATTCCAAGCAATAGCTGTTAATTGGGGGCCTGAACTGTTTCACTAGGACAATACAGTCGTAGTGGAGAGTTCTCTGTAGTACCGCTATCACTGCAACACCTACAAATAGCAACAGAAGATACAGGTACATAGAATTTGAGTATAGCGCAAAGTGAGTATTTAGTGCTAGATCTGGAAAAGAACCCAAGCACTGTTACTCTGAGCGTTAAACATTTAGATGCCTGCTCCAGAATCCCAAACAATGAATTTAAGCTCCTTATATCATGTGCGGTGAGAGATAAAGCACAAAATAGGATCTTCAAAGTACCCCAGTATATGACAGGCACATATACCAAGCAAGACCGAGCCTCAGCCCACCAGTATCTAGGGAAGGGCTCTCTTTCCTGCAGAGACTGTTTGGAAGCCATTGTATGGAACCCCCTCCTACACTCCTTTCATGGATAAATCATGTTCCCCTTCTTTTGCCTCAAGAGAACCATATCCCTAGCCCCTACCAGAAGACCCAATTCACCAGTCTGTGAGCCACTCTGTATCAGGGCATCCATCATGTCTTTGAAATTGCTCCATTGTTCTAAAGTGAATACAATGATCTTTGGAAAACACTCCTACCAGTAAGGTTCTGATTCTTCAGCACTTAAGGTAGCATTTCATTAACTCAGGGGTATTGCAAGCTCTGCTGAGCTATTTGTTCCACACCCTCATTCAATCAGAAACAGATCGGCTTTAAGTCTGCACTGGGAGTTTATCAGAAGAACTTTCACAGGAAAAAATGCAAACAAAAAAAGTCACCAGTGTCTTACCATCAGCTGAAACACCCTTTTTGTTGCCAGTACGCTTTACAGTTTCCCAAGTTCTATTTAACACAGAGAAAAGAACAAATGAATATGTAAGTCATCTTCTACCCTTGGTACTTTCATTTAAAAGCAAAATATACCATCACAGAGTGAGGCCCCATAAGAAAGCAGCTGGCCTTAGGCAGGCCCTGTCATATACTGGCACTATAAAATGTCTGTTGTATAATTTTGTTTTGCCTACTTAAAGGAGGGAGAGGGGAAATAGTTAATTAATGATTGTTTAAGATCACTAAAAATAAGTGGAAGACTTAAATGATTGTCACGGAACAGACAAGTCTTATAAAAGTGATTCTGGAAAAGTGCAACATAAAGCAATTTATACATAAAACATGTCAGATTTTGAAAGACAGTTTTGTAAAAAGACCACATGCATTCTATCTTTTATCTTGCTTTTGCATAAGGTTTACAGTGTAAGTTACTGTGAACTCTCAGCTCAGTTACTTGAGCACACAAGGAGTACATACACAGGAAGACCAAAGCTTCGGTCTCAAAATAAGCAATGAGATGAGTAAAAACCAAAAATCTACCAGCAATAAAAATCCTTTCACAAAAGCTCCAATCTTTGCTAATTTTTAAAAGGATACTTTGCTGATGAATTGGGAAGCGCTAGAGAAAGCAATCAGTACAGAATCTAACATAAGGGGAAAGAAGTAAAGCCATGTTGTCGCATCTAGATAAATACAGCAAAACTAAAGCATACAAAAGAATTGGACAGGCGTGATAATATACAAGAGGACAGGAATTTGTCAGTAGGATGCACAATGCAGCACCACCAGCAAGGAAAAAGGAGCCCTTAATGAAGAACCAGAAAAGCTATGAGACGAACTCTCTGATCATCACAGTCTAGTTGCATAGCTAGAACTTGCTTTTCTGCATAGTGTCTTTACAAGGAACTGGAAAAGCAAGGTAATTCAGGGTCCAGTGTACCCAAAAGGATTTAGGAGCCAAATCAATCCCACATGCTAGCACATCTGCTAGAGTAAGATTTTTTTTCTCTGAACAGTACGAACTATAAAGAAATTGCACAACGAATAGATCTCATCTTGTGCTGAGTAATAGGTTTGTAATGCTCATATTCTCTAGCCTGGAGCTAGTCCATACAATTGGGAACATTACAGGAATCTGAAATGCCAGAGACAATTACCTGGTTTTACCAAAGGGATCAGTATAAGTTGTTTCTTCAAGCTTCAACCATTTTCTTTCTACAATTACCTAAAATAAAGAATTATTTGTTAGATACATTATAAGATTAATCCCAAAGATATGTGGGGGCCAAGGGGACAAACAACACAACTATTTTTGGATTCTTTTGCAGACAAAATCTCAGCATCAGAATACATGCAGGAACAGGCAACAACATTCCTGTAGCTAATATGGAAAAAAAAATTTACTCCAAGTTCTTGAATAGGAATAGAAAATAATCCCAGTAACTTTTCTTAATGTGACTTTTATAACCAAGTTTCAATTAATTCAGTGGGATTTTATGTACTGGAAAGTCCACATCTTTTTAGAAGAATTTTGCAAAGGTCACATTTCAGCTGAAAAAGGGTCACTGGTCTGCACAGACTTCAGCTACGCCAGTGATCACGAGTGCCCACTTATCAGAGCATGGCCTAATAGCTAAGCATGCAAGACTGAAAACAAAACTTTTGAAACTTTTCTTGCCATGATCTCAGACTGTGGCCTTGTGTAACCGCGGCTTTCTGTAACTGCGAGCAGTGATACATACCTGCCCTTTTAGGATTTCTGAGAGCTGCTGATGCTGCTTGGCATTAACATTATTACAAAATGTCTTTTCTGAGCTAAATGAGTTTACTTGCCCTGGGATGTTTCCTCACCTTTTATGTAATTCCTTCAAAAAGGGAAAAATCCCTAGGTATTAGCGCAGCAGTTTACTTCTTTTAATATAACTTGCATTTTAAGCTTTGCTAAAGGTATAGGCAGACAGAAAGCTTGTCTCCAGAATTTTCTATCAAGTTGGCCATAGGTCTGACCACAGAAATCAAAAGTAATCAGTAAGATGAACAAATCACTTCCTATTGTCTAAAGCGACACACTGCTGACAGCAACAGAGCAAGCATAAGCAAGGGGAAAAGAGGATCTGGGGAAAAAAGCACAACATTAAATTGTAGCAGAGGATGAAGTCCAAGAGGTCATTCATGTGGTTGGCACACTACAATCCTCTAGTGCAGGACAAGGAGCAAATAGGGCCTGTGTGGCCATATAGATCTTGAACTTAAAAGTGAGAGATTCACCAACTAAAAAAAAAGAATATAGAGAAATGAAATGCAGTATATGATGCAGCTATAAGTAGAGTACAAAAGCACAGTACAGCATCAGCTGGAGGCAGAAGGCACATCAGAAGTGATTCAGGTATCCAGTAAATTGCAACTGAGCTGGATGAACTCACATAATTCTTAAAATGTGTTCTTCATAACAATTATTTTGATAGACAATTGAAATAACAATAGCATTCCTATGGTTGTAACTGTGGCAACACATATTTTACATGTAGGAGTTTTAGCATTTATTTCGGGAAGTGTAATATTTCCACGTAACAGGAATTGGAAAAGGAGAGCTACACGTTCTCAAAAGGACTTTCTAATGGCTTTGTGGTCACAAAAACAGCAGGAAAGGAAAAGATGAAGTATATCATACTCATTACAGGTAAAAGTAGTAATTTGGTTTGGAAGCATTCAGGTATATTTTAAATAACTTTGTTTTCACTCTTAAATCACTGCAGAACTAGAGTACGGGAAGATCCAGAAAAGAAATAGATTAAAATCATGTTCCATTGGTTGTCTGAGGAGAGGAATATATATACTTCAGTTAAGCAAACACAGCCAAATGTTTTGTGTTAATGAATTTTTTTAAACATTGCAGAGAACACAAAGAACTAGATTATTGATCATAGTCCCACATTGCTGCAGCATTCAACAGAACTGGCAGATCATTACCCCTGTCACCAAGTTATTGTTTGTGAAGCAGAGAGGGGAAAATAGCTGAAATCAGAACCACATCACTGTCATAGGTTTTACATGTACAAAACAAACAACGTCAAACAAAGTGTCTTATTTTTAATCAGGTATTCTTAAGTACAGCTTTTGGCCTCCACTGTCATGAAGCAATAATTTAAAAGTACTATAGGACATGTAGCATAAATATTTACAATGGAACTGGTTCCACAATCCTCTAAAGTTAGGTGAAACCCTTGCTGCTAACAGCCTACAGGGTGAGAAAACTAAAAGTTGCCAGGTTTCCCTAGAAGAAAGAGAGAATTTTGTCAGCCGCCTTGTCGGGTGCGCAATTAAAACCTGCGGAAGCTGGCCCAGAAGCATAACTTCTGCTTTGCTAAATCCCCTATTTAGGGCTGAAGGACACTTTGCAGGATGTGTTGCACTTACTGTACTCAGTTTTAGAATGAGTTATTTTTATTGCTTTATTTCTATTTCTTTATCTATTAATCTGATGGGCAAGTAACATCTGCTTTTGCTTGCAGCAGCCTGACTGTGGGAACCTAGAAACACGAAGAAGGAAATAAGATCAGCCGCCACTTTCATGGAAGAAGATATTCCAACATCAGATCACGTAGTTACTGAAGAGTTACAGAACCACTTTTAATATAAAGGCCACTGGCAGAGGCACGGTAAATACTCTCCTGTATTAATCCCATAAAATGACTGAAAAAACTAAATAGCTTAAAATATGTAAGATCTAATTACAAACTTCCAATGACACCAACGAGTACAATATTCCAAAGGAGAAGAACTAAGAGGCATTATGAAAAAAAAAAAAAAAAAAAGGGGAAAAAAAAAAAATTTTACCTGAAAAAACACAGGTCTTAACAGAAAACCCAAAAAGCTTACAAAAATGAAACCCGTTATGCTTGAGAAATATTCATATTAAAAAAAACAACCAAGGGGAAGAGCCATAAATATATCTCAGCAATGTGAGTCTCTTCTTTCCTGAAAAAGTTTTGTACCTTAAAACCTAAAGAAATTACAAGACTGTGTTCATTGCAAGAAAGGAGCGCTGGATAAAAGAAACTACATTTGTTTTCTAACAACAGTGTAAAGCTGTTGCCAAATCTGCCTTTAACACCAAAGATTAACTTTTAAGAATTCACTTAGAAGAGAACAGAAACAAATAACAGGCAGTTTAAATTAGGGTGAAAGTGCTCCTAATAAGCACCCAGAAATACCTCCAAATTCCTTCCTCAGGACCTGATATTTTCTGATTCTGTGAAGATGTGAGCCCAGAATTTTTGAAAAAATCTTACTACCCCCTCACTAATGTCTTTAGAACAGCAAATACCTAAATTCAAACCCTTTCAGAAAGCATCAAAGAAGGTACAATCCTAAATGTTAAGGCAACTCTTAGTGATTCATCATCTTAAAGGGACAGAAAACAAGGCTGAGTTTCACGTATAGTCTTCTCAGAGGTATCATCAGCATTATTTCTCAACATTGAAAACAGCCTGAACAGACAATACAAGAAACAGCTGCGAAATAAAAAAAAAAAAAGAGGAAGCTTAAAATAATGCAACATTGTCAATTTCTCTCTCCCCATTGATAATTTGTATGATTATTTCAACAAAGAGAAATGCCGCCTGTCTGACCATCAGGAAGTGTTTTGTCTATTGAACAGATTTTACAAACATACAGCATCTATAGCTTTTCTTACTCTACACTTACAAACATTCTGATCAGTCTCAGATAATTGTTATTTAACAACAAGACATGTGTCAAAATCAAGCATATTATACCTCTTCTTTAAGGACGAACTGTCTAGCAGTTTTTGGAACTTCTGTGGATGTCTCAGCTGCCATTTTCAGGAATGTCAGGCTTTTCCCCTCCTGTGCAAAGTCCAGATTACTATGAAATAAAGTCAATATTTGCCTTCAGAGTAAAGTTAAAAGGTTCGTTTCTGCATTCTACATTAACAAATAAAACTTGCTGGAGAAAGTCAGGGACATGTGATGGCAAGTGCAATTCACATTTTCAGCTCCACCTGATGGTTTCAGAGTCAAATAATTCAAAGGAGAAGTGGGACTTTGGGTCAAATCCCTGACTTACATAGTCGTAATAGTCCTATCAGCTGCTGAGTAGCGATGCTGGCTAAAGCCACCCTCAACTATTCAAAGGTCAGACACAGACAGAGACAAAATTGATCCATTTCAGTCAAATTGTTTCATTCTGATCTGGATGAAGTGCTGTCAACACAGCATTACCACAACAGGACTAAGCACTTCACTGTGAAAGTGGAAAAGGAAACTTATACCAAGAGGACTTCAGTGGTAAAAATTGTCTGCTATTGAGAAAGAATCAGAACTAGAACCTATTTCCACCTTACACACATCACAAATAAACATGTAAATGACTCAAACCTTACCCCCAAAAACAAGGTCAAAAAGTCACCATGCGTTGCAAGTCTAGGTGGCACATGGAGTTAGCGTGACCAAAGCACGTCAGTCTTACTGGGAATGGTGTAGCTAACACAATGCCAAAGGCAGTTGAATACATGCCCAAAGCAAGACTCTGCACCTGCAGCTCAGTGCCTCAGCCTGCATCCTAACGCTCCGTAGGAAGATAAGACTGTCCACTCACTCTCTCAATCCAGTTCTAGATGAAAGGTACACCAGGCAGCAGAAAAATACGATGCATTAGAGATTCACCATTAGTCCCCTGTCTCACTGTGGAGCTATGGGCCACTTTTCAGCACAGAAACTCTTATTCCAAGGAAGCTCATCTCTGATACTAAGTTGTAGTACTGAAGTCCTGAGCATCAGCATGAATCATAAGCAAAAAGACAGTGCAAAGAAGCAAACCAGTTTAAACACCAGGAGAGATGAGATAATCATAAAGATCTCTATCACTCTTAGCGTTGATGGTCATAAGCTTTCCATAAAGTTAACAGGAATCTTCCCGTTGACTTCAGCTACGGTTTAATAAGGCTCTGTGGGGTCTCTAGCATTGAAGAGTACCTGGAGTGATCACTATCTCTGTCATACCCAATTTTAGCACTCTTATTTTTTACTTTATCCTTTTATGATAACATCTACTGCACATTTCTGAAACATTTAAAAGCATGGAGCAACAATCAGCTTTCTTGCATATTAGATTTGCATTTAGTTCCACAAAGAAGTTACAAGGAATAGGTAGTACAAAATATTTCTGGTTATCAGCAGGATTATAACTAACGTACATAAATCCATTTCCTCAGTATGTACACAGGGCAGGCTCCTCCTTAAGTCTTAAGACAGTCATGTTGCATGAAGTAGGTCATACTAGTCAAACGTTCAAATTGTTTTTAAGTAACCTAAGTCCTGAAAAGGAAACCTGACCTATTAAACCCAATTCTGTTCTTTCATAAATACGTTCTATAATCCTTTCTCAAAGCAATGAAGCTCCATCTTAAAACTATGTAGGTTTACTATCTGCCTTACTATTTGCATGAAAAACTGTTCTAGAACCTCACTCGCTTATCTTCCAACTTCTATCTCACGTTAGTTCAGTTAGCTGTTACCCATTTGTTCTTGAGCCAGCAATGTCTCAAACTCTCTTCACTTAGGATTTAAGAGCTGCAGCTGGATAATGGCCATCGTCTCTTGCTGTGACTCCAAAATACAAGATCAAGCTTTCCACCAACTTATGCAAAAGAAGCACAGCTCAGCATAGCAGTTCCAAGAGGTTCCTGGTCATCCAGAAGAAACAATCAAAGGAGGCTCTGAGTGATGCCCTGTCGTGGTTTAACCCCAGCCAGCAACTAAGCACCACGCAGCCACTCGCTCACTCCCCCCCCACCCAGTGGGATAGGGGAGAGAATTGGAAGGAAAAAGGTTAAAACTCGCGGGTTGAGATAAGAACAGTTTAATAGCACAGAAAGGAAGAAACTAGTAATGATAATAATAACAATAATAAAATTACAATAATAATAATAGAAGGATTGGAATATACAAAACAAGTGATGCACAATGCAACTGCTCACCACTCACTGACCGATGCCCAGTCAGTTCCCGAGCAGTGATCACCCCCGGCCAACCCCCCCCAGTTTATATACTGGGCATGATGTTACATGGTATGGAATATCCCTTTGGCCAGTTGGGGTCAGCTGTCCTGGCTGTGTCCCCTCCTAGCTTCCTGTACCCCTCCAGCCTTCTTGCTGGCAGGGCAGTACGAAAAGCTGAAAAATCCTTGACCTAGTCTAAACACTACTTAGCAACAACTAAAAACATCAGTGTGTTATCAATGTTCTTCTCACACTGAATCCAAGACAAAGCACTATACCAGCTACTAGAAAGAAGATTAACTCTATCCCAGCTGAATAAAAATACAAAAACCTCATACACCTAGCTACAACAAATTCACCTCCTATGTTTGGAAAGAATTATAGCCTTTTTGTTGGCAATGTAAACATATCAAGAGAGTATATAGTGAAACATACCATAGAATCACAGAACGGTTTGGGTTGGAAGAGACCTTAAAGAGTAGCTAGTCCCACCCCCCCTGCCATGGGCAGGGACACCTTCCACCAGACCAGGTTGCTCAAAGCCCCGTCCAACCTGGCCCTGAACACTTCCAGGGATGGGGCATCCACAGCTTCTCTGGGCAACCTGTGCCAGTGCCTCACCACCCTCACAGTAAAGAACTTCTTCCTTACATCTAATCTAAATCTCCCCTCTTTCAGTTTAAAGCCATTGCCCCTCTACCACTACACGCCCTTGTAAAAAGTCCCTCTCCAGCTTTCTTGTAGCCCCCCCCCTTTAAGTACTGGAAGGCTGCTAGAAGGTCTCCCTGGAGCCTTCTCTTCTCCAGACTGAAAAATCTGAACGACCAGACTGGACGACCCCAGCTCTCAGCCTGTCCTCATAGGAGAGGTGCTCCAGTCCTCTGATCATCTTCATGTCCCTCCTCTGGACTCACTCCAACAGGTCTATGTCCTTCTTATGTTGGTGGCCCCAGAGCTGAATGCAGTACTGCAGGTGGGGTCTCACGAGAGCAGAGTAGAGGGGGCGAATCACCTCCCTCAAGGTGATATCCTTGTTAAAGTTTTTCTTTGATAGGACTGAATAAGTCTTCCTCTTTTAGTCTCCCCTCACAGGAAATCCTGTTCCATTGATCATACTAATCCTTCTACATAAGTTTGCAAGCATCAGTGTATCTTTCTCAAATGTGGATTACCACATTTGTACACTAAATCCCACAAGCAGCTATAGTAATGGTTTGTACAACAGTATTAATACTTACCTGTATCAGTTACAAATACACAGGAGAACCTCCTCTCATGGCAGAAGCTGTTTTCAACACAGCTTGCCCTCTTCTGCAGCAGACAGATTCAAGGGTGGCTTGGAACTTAAAATAACAAAAAAATATACAGCTTCAGTGGTTTGAATTATCACTAAAATCTAAGATAGGTGAAAACAAGAGAGAGGAAGACTCATCAATCTCAGCTTCTGTAGTTTTGATCTCCTCCACAAGTGGGTGCAATAACTCTATGTACGAGTGACATTTTAAAAAGTTCCACCAAAAAAAGTAATTTTTTCATCTAATGCATCTGACTGTATAGAAGTGAGAATTTCTGCATTAGAAAGCTGAAATACCATTTGGTTAAATATAGGCTGCAATTCTGCCATCTCACATCAGTCATACTGTCAAGGGTGGCAACACCTTTTGTTCATAAACAAAATCAGCTGCAACTGAAAGTTAAACTTAACACTACAATGTTAGGTTTCTAAAGCCATATATTGGGTTTCAGAATAGACCTTATCTTGCAGCCCTCAGACAGAAAGGTTCTTCTATCTCATAAAATTACCACTGCATTATTTGAGTTAAAAATGCAACACAGCTTGCACAGTAGCCTGGGAACCTGACTACCTGATTTAGGATTACATGAACTCTATGAATATAAATTTTTAATAGTTATCAGTGCAATCTTAAGAATATGGCAATGTGTCCACATTTATCAGCCTTCTTAGCAGAAATCAACAGCACTTGAACTACTAATTATGGAAAAAAAAAAGTTTGGCCCACTTCTACCTTCTCTGATGATTTTTGTGGCTAGTATTACAGGGTACTGCTGGCAAATTATGCTACTTGTTCCATTTATTTCATGTGGGGGTCAAACTCAGCCCTGAAAAAGGCATACCATTTATAAAACATGTAACTTTATTCCCACTGCCTAATCCCTTATTGAGTAGCTTCCTTTCAAGGCAACGCCCAACCATTCCACAGTTTCCAAATTGTCCTTCCCAGTAATTAAAATCTTAAGCTAACTGAGGCCTGTGAATCAGCTCAGAGAGTAGCCAGGCTATCAGGGCTTTACATTAACCTACCCAAGTCACGACAGATGGATTAGCATTTCTAAATCACTTTTCAAAAGATATACTCTAATCCAAACTACACATCCCAGCTGAGAGCAACCAGATTTAATGGAAGCTCAGCAATGGTGTCCTAAGGCAAGCTCAAGATAAAACAAAATACAGGGTTTCTTATAAAGAATGCGTAAAAGGGGCACTGGCAGTGTTTTACGCACGATTTAACCAACAGCACGCTGAGATAAGTGTGCTGAAGATAAATATCGCTAAAAGCTCCTAAGTCACTTCAAACTTGTTACTATCAGTCAGTGCACTTGCATTTCCGCAATACGATTCTAGCAGCAAAATCAATTAATTAGCAGAAGTTGATGGAAGAGAGGGAAAAAGTTGCATTTTTGTCACGGTATCTAGCAGCGTGGACGACCCGCTCAGCACCAGATGAAACACGGAAAAATAACTGGTTCTCGCCCTGCAGGACAGACAACAACAGCAACAATAAACTTGCACAAGCAGAAGAGGTTTAGCAGCATCTCCGTATCGTTATCGACCTTCCAGACAACTGACGTGTGAGGGGGCCTGGGCAGACAGCCTCAAATGGCAGAAGCGAGAGCCTGTGAGGAAAGCGTCAGATGGAAACCGCTCGGCCCTCCACGCAGGGGAGACGACGGCAGAGCCACGGGGCTGAAGAAGAACACGTTATTACTTGCGAATTATTAAGTTATTAAAACGAAACGCAGCCCCGCTGGAGGCGAGGAGGCTCCGTCGCCTCAGAGCTCCGCTATAACGCTGGAGAGACGAAACCTTACGGGAGCACATGCAAAGCCAGAAAGCAAAGCCTGCTAGGCGGGGCGGGGGGGAATAAAAAACACCCGCCGCTTCCCTCAGGCCACCCGTGTTTTCAACGTAACCGCCTGGAAACCCCGCGCTGGGGCCACGCACACGTACGGAGGCCTGGAGAACGGCCCGGCAGCTGAGGGGAGACGCGGACCGGGACCGGGACCGGGACCGGGCAGGGCGGCGGCCAAGCTGAGGTGAGGCGAGGTGAGGCGAGGTGAGGTGAGGCAGCAGCCCTGTCAGCCGCTGAGGCGGGGCCGCGTGTCTCCGCGCCGTTGTGCGCCGCCGATGGCCGGCCGGGTGGTGCCGAGAGCTGCGGGGGAGGTTCCGGCAGGAGCGGGAGCTTCCGGGAACAGCGGGGCGAAACGGGCCGAGCCTGGACCGGACCGGGCCCGGTTGTGTTTGGAGGGAGAGGATGAAGAAGGAGCAAGTGGTGCACTGTCAGTTCTCTGTGTGGTACCCGCTCTTCCGGGCCGTCACCATCCGCAGGTGAGGGGAGCGGTGTGGGGCCGGGCCGGGTGTCGGCCTAGGCCGGGCGAGGGGCCGGGAGAAGCGGGTGTGAGGGGAGTAGGGGAGCTGTGTGGGGGCGAGGGTGGGGAGCTGTGTGGGGCTGGGCTGGGTTGGAAGTGGGCTTGCGTTGGGGCAGGGTTGGGTGAGATACAGGGGAGCTGGCGTGGGGTGGAGGTGGGGAAGGCTCGATCGAGCTGGGGCCTCATCCCTACACCCTGAGGGGGTGTTTGGGGCGGCCCTGGGGCCAGGCCAGGCCAGGCATCCCTGTGCTCCCTGCTGTCCCGGTGGGACTCTGCGCTGAGCGCCAGCTGATAGCCACATCACTGCTGTTCCCGCTTGGTTGCTCGAAGGAACTGAGGCTGAACGCGCCCAAACCAAGTGGCTGAGTTTCTGTGTGTTTCTGGAAGCTGTAGCAAATTCTGCAGTTTCTAAGGTGCTGTGGCAGGTCACGAGATGGTTACGAGAGCTACCAGTAACTCAGGAAAGTCAAGCTCAAGATAGGTGACCTGTTGGATTAAAAAGCGCTGACATCAGGCTTTTAGTAATCAAAGCATTTAATCTTTTATAATTTTTAGTGTTTAGCACATGCATACTTTTGGCAAGTTTAGTGATAGTCCTGCATTTTTGGAACGTTCAGGCAGTATAGGCAATTTTGGTTCAGACCTCAGAAGGGGAACCTTTAGTTTGAACAACACGTTGTCTCCTCACTAGCCACACACACTCTTTCTTTGAATTTCTTAAAGCTTTGAAGGAGTGGGGCATTGTTGTGCATTTCATCTAAAATTTTTGCCTCTTTCTCTTCTACTTCTATGGAGGGAAAATGGGTACTGCTTTTTGGGAAGGGACAAGATGGGAGAAAGAGAAATGGTTTTTTTCATAGTGTTAGAGAATAAAACATACTGTTATTGAGCTATGTTCTATTAAAAAAACAAATTCTTTTTATTCAACTCTTGTTACTTTTTTTAACAAGTAATATAACAATAAATAATAAAAGAAATTATCATGTTTCTTCCAGTGTTATACTTCCTCTGCCAGAAAATGTGAAAGAATATTTGTTGGATGATGGAACACTTGTCGTTTCTGGAAGGTAAAGAGTGTTCCCCCCCCCACCCTCCAAGTATTAATACTATTTTATGTTCACGGTGCTATCTTGCATACACATACTATATTTTGCGCAGTGAGTTTTTAAAATTTGACTAATCTGGCTGCAGTGAACCTCATACTGTATGAGCATGTGAGTGGGCTGACTGTTGCTGTTAGTAAAACTTGGCTTGCTGGTGCCTGATGCAGATCCTAAAATCCATTTAATACACTTTAATACTTCTAGGCCAAGTAGGGGCAGTTCCTTCTTTTTTTTTTTTCCCACCTCTCCTTGCAGAGTCTACTAGTCTCTTGGTTGCACAGCCTGCTGGTTTGTGTTTGGTTGCTTTGGTATGGTTAGCTCCGGTTCAGAGGCTTGGTCTGTCCCGTGCCATTAACATGCCTGCTGCCTTATCCAGGGGTGAAGTGGCATTACCTGAGTTTAATTCTCAATAAGATAAGCAATATAGAAAATCTTGGTAATTATTGAGTTTGTATAATCCTTTGCATACATATAATCCATGCATATGACGAGGCTGAATGTCCTGTATGTATACTTGTGCCAGGATTTTGGATGTAGAAGAATGAGGTGGATAGATATGAGAAACAGTTGGTAAGAACCTAGGGCTTGTTCTTTGTTTTCTGCTTAGAATCTCACTGTATGGCTTCCTTGTAAAATGATTATTGCAAGCATACATCTTGTTAATGGCCAGACTCAGAAATCAGTCCGCATTTCATCATTTCCTAACTGGTAGTTTGCCTCTCACAGAGCAACCAATTAGGCTGTGAGTGTAAGGGAGCTATGTCTAATTTATCAGGAACCAATTTATGTAAAATTGAAGCTGTTGTTTAAACACCTTGTAAAGATGAAAGGTCTTTTTCAATTTTAAAATTCCTTTTTTTAATAAAAGGTATCCAGAAAATTAGAATTGTTTTTAAAACCATTTTGGATAAGAATTAATACTGTCACCTGCTTCTGCAGAATTGTGCAGCTTATTTAGCAGCAGCCATTTATTTTTTAATAAGACTTCAGAAGAACTGAAACTTAGGGTGTGACTTTACAGGTATGTTATAGAAACAACTTCTGCTGTCTTCTTGTGGTTTAACCCCAGCAGCAACTAAGCACGATGCAGCCACTCACTCACTTCCTCCTTACCCTGTGGGATAGGGGAGAGAATCAGGAAAGAAAAAAAGAAAAGTAAACCTTGTGGGTTGAGATGAGAACAGTTTAATAGGACAGAAAGGAAGAAAAGAATAATTATAATAATAAAATGACAGTAATAATAAAAAGACTGGACTATACAAAACAAGTGATGCACAGTGCAACTGCTCACCAGTTACCAACCGATGCCCACTTAACTCCTGAGCAGCAATTTGCCCTCCCTGGCCAACTCGCCCCAGTTTATGTACTGGGCATGATGTCACATGGTATGGAATATCCCTTTGGCCAGTTGGGGTCAGCTGTCCTGGCTGTGTCCCCTCCCAGCTTCCTGTGCCCCTCCAGCCTTCTCGCTGGCAGGGCAGTATGAAAAGCTGAAAAATCCTTGACCTAGTCTAAACACTACTTAGCAACAACTAAAAACATCAGTGTGTTATCAATGTTCTTCTCATACTGAATCCAAGACAAAGCACTATACCAGCTACTAGAAAGAAGATTAATTCTATCCCAACCGAAACCAGGACATGTCTTCAATGGAATAATGGACAACTGTATAATTTACTTATATTTTTAAGATGTTTCCAATTTAAAATTCCTTTTAGAAATGAGTTTTTCACTAAATTGAACTTTCTTAGCTAGAAGTGAATGTGATCTTCTTGCCATCAAGGCCAAGATCCCTTTTAATCTTCAGTAAACTGGTATTTGACCTCTAGATCTCAAAAACTAAACTGATAGTTTAATCTCTATGGAAGGGACTGCAGCGACTTAGCTTGTTGAAGAGTTGACTTTTGGCAGGGCCGTACATTTGAACTTACTGTTTGCTACACTGACTTGCTGTGAACAAGTCTTCTTCAAGAGCTTGGTCTTTTCCTTTAAGGTCTTCACATTCAGTTATATTGGCTAAACTTCAAAAGTCCCCTAAAACTTAAAGGGAATATTTGCAGTCAAGTGCTTTCTCCTCGGTATGCTAGTGTTTACAACTGCAGATCTCACCTGTGTAGAAAAAGGAACTTTTTGGGAAGAAGCTGATGACTATGTATCCACTTTCTGCAGGATCTTCTTTTCTGTGTATGGAGTGTGAGGACACTCTCTTTTCAGAACCAGCAATTCACAGGTCAACATCTGAAACTCAAGTTTTATACATTTTTATTTGGAAAAGGAGTATGGAGGCAAAGCATAATTTAAATTGAACTTGTGTTTAAAAAAAAAAAAAAGTTTGTTCAATTTGTGCTTCTGTCAGAGTACAGTAAAGTTGGAAAAGAATGATTAATAGGGTATTGAAAAGCTTTGATTATGGTGTTTTCAGAGCAGAAAGTGATATGCTGATTTGAAAGAAGTTAAGTGTTTTGGGTAGGGCCCAAGTCTAATGCCAGGGTCTTCAGTTTTCTGTACTGGCTTGCTCTGATTTTACTCTGCCAGGGGTTTTGAGGCTTAATCTTACAAAAACATTTTGAGATCAACAGCTGGTAGATGCTATGGAAATGTAATGTATATGGTCAAGTCAAACTCCAGTGGTTTTTTTTTTTTTTTTCCTGCTAATTTTTTTGTTTTAGAGAAGATCCACCAAGTCATGCTCAGGAGGGGAGTGACGATGCAGAAGAAATACAGGTCAGTATAAAATGTAACTTAATGTCAAATCTCTGAGAAAAATACGAACGTATAACCTTTTCTGCATAATTTATAGGTGAGGAGAGTACTTCACAAAAATAATAATCATGTGGTAGTTGCCTTGAAAAACTTAAAAACATCATTATTTATACTGTGATGTCAGGGAAGGTTTAAAATGTTTCTATGCTCTTTCACAGAAGACTTTTTAATTTCTTTATTTATTGATAATTGCATTTGTAATAATGAGTAGGGAATGTTGAAGGATGTTGGAATTGAACTTAATGCTGTTTCATTCCCTGAAGAATTAGAAGGAGGAGTGCATTTGGAGGAGTTATTTCAAGAAACAATGAAACTTTCTGAGGCTATAATAGCTCAGAATGGTATTCTAGAAGAAAAATGCTGAAAAATGTTATAAGTGCAAGGTGACAGAAGGTACAAAAAGGAGATGAAAAAGAAATATAAGTGAAACTAATGGATCATGGGTCTAATGACAGAAGTGCTGGAGACAAGCTTTGGACAGGGAAGACTATGAGTTCTGAAATGTTCAAGTTTGTAATATAAATCACAATTAAAATATAGGTATCATCTTTTATCCATACTTTAGAACAGTACTTCTGCTGAATATACAGTATTTTTCCTGTCTTAATTTATAGTCGTAATAATTGGGAAGATGGTGATGTTATGCTACAGGAGCTCCAGGGCAATGATTTGATCTACATGTTGTAGGAAGCCATGTGAACTCTGGTGTTCTCATAAAGATGTCTCAGGAAACCAGTGACCTTTGATTTGTTCTTATTTTTAACAGTGGTCAGATGATGAGAATACTACAACACTTAAGGTAAGGTCCTGTAAAAGCCTAACGTGTGGGTTTGTCAGCAGTATCCTTTCTGCAACCTTGTGATATAAACTTGTTGCCACTTAGAGATACCTGTTGCTGTATTTAATGTTTTTCAGACCATTCTAGATGAATAGCAGTGTAGATGTCTGTAACTTTAAGAAAGTTTTGCTGGCTTAATTTTATTTAACTAAAAATAAAATGTTTTTCTTCATCCCTAACAATCACACACTTGTTAGACTATAGGAAATGAACTGAAGTATGCCTCTAAATATAGCTGTCTTTCATTTTCACCACTCTGAATGTCTCCCAATTACTTAATCAGACTCGATGCAGAAGAAACGAAGCCCCTGCAGCTCAATTTTCACAGCTCTTCTCTTAAACCTGTGCCATTATTTCCTCCTAAGTACATTTATTTCTATCATCTTTTTTTTTTTTTCCCCTGTCTTTATGCTCTCCTTGCATTGTGCCTGGCTCAGAATCAGGATTGTGATGGATATGAACCAGGCTTCCTTGATCTTTTACATCTTTTTTGAAACTTGCCGTTGCCCTATCATTGTCACAGTTAATATACTTGCGTCACTTGTCTGCCATTGATACTATTACTTCAGTCCTATTAGCTCCCTAATGTTCAACATAGTGTTGAATTACTCACATTGGATTAGGTGCAATATAAACACAGCCCTGCTTTGAGTTGTGTGTATGCCTGCACAGTATTTATAGTCTAGATTTTAAAACTAATACATGCCAGATCTGCACACACTAGTAGCTTCAGTTCAAATATCTAAGCTTTGATAAAGTAGATGCCTTAGCCTGCAAATTATTCAGAAGAAGCATTTGGGTATCCATCTTGCCTTTTGCGAAGCTCATGTTAATGTTGCTAAAGAAATAATACCAGACTTTTGAATCAGGTTTCGTTATAGTGTACAACACAATAAGGAAATATATAATCAACAGGTATGATACCCATCAGAAGGGTATAGGCCAAGTGATTTCAGTTTAGCTAGGTAAGCATTGTGTACTGTGTACAGATTGCAGCTTTACAGCTGATGTTTTACTGGGGCTGGGTGGGATGGAGTTAACCTTCAGCTGTTGCTGAACAGTGCTTGCATATTGTCAAGGCTTTCTCTTTTCCGGGTCTGCCCCATGCCCCTCCCCAGTGACTAGGCTAGGGGAAGGCAAGAGAAGGAGAGGGGACAGAGCCAGGACAGCTGACCCAAATTGTCGTGAGAGAGACTCTACCATATCACATCATGCTCAGCAATAAAAGCAGGGGTAGAGGAAGAAGAGGGGTGGTTTGGCCTCCAAGGTGGCTTTTGTTCAGAGACTGGCAGGGCTTTGTCTTTCACCAAACCTGGAACTTTGAAAATGGTTAATAATGAACACGGTTTGTGCCAGTGGCTAGTTCCTACAAAAATACACTTAAATTTGGCCAAAGACTCCATCCATGGGAAATACTCTTTCTCTACCTGAAAACTAGGGACTGCTCTGAGGCCAGTGAGTGAATGGAAATAGTCTCCTATGTTTTTAAGTGTTGCCTGTTACCAGTTTGACAGTGATGAAGAGAGTGAAGAAACAGCCTGTGTAGAATGCAGAAGGGTGGGGAGCTGCATCTGAAGTTAACTGCAAGAGATGAGAATGGATCAAGTAGCGATGTGGAAGCTGAACAGGGAGACACTAGGGAACATAATCTGTAAAGAATAGTGGGACAGGCTGGACGCTGCTGTTCTGCATTTGCTGTCAGCCTAGGGCGTTCATATCTTACTAATGATAAATCCTAGGTTATAATTCTCTGTTGGTTTCTTGGCTCAGGGTGCAGTAAGGTGGGCTGTGGTTGTGGCTATTCTGATATGATGACCCACCTGAGTCATCAAGTGGAACTTGCTTCCCCTTGCCCCTTCTGTATTCTGAAGAAGAATTAGAATACAGGATTATAGAAAATTCTGTGTTTAAAAAAATGTGCATTAATATTGATAGTCGTAAAGTCAGGCATTCAAATTTTAGGAAATGTTAGAATCTAGCTTGTTTGTGCAGCCTTAGAGCTATCCTCATGTGTATATTTCTTCGCTTATATTAATCAAATGACATGATGGTAGTAACGTTTCCCCAGGGAGGCTTAGTATGTGCTGGTATTACATATATAGTATGACTCCTGACTTCTGTCAAAACAAGAGGAGATTGGATCAGAATGCAGTGTATGAAGAGTTTTACCTCTTGCAGGAACAATTTCTGGAATTGACTGAAGCTCTAAAAATAAAGTAAGAGAAGTGCTTTTTCAGTTTTTCAAGTGTAGTTTCCCATGGAGACTAGGTAACATACTAAGGAAAGATTCAGAATGTTTGAAGTTCAGTCTAGGTCACTGTGCTAAAATGTGAGAGGATTTTTTTTTAAAGTGTTTGCATTTGGGGGACTTCAGAAGGCAGATGCCAAAATATGTGAACTTTTTTTGATCACTTGTGTGGCTGTGAGGGCTTTGTTGTTTTAGAGGCATCAATTAACTTTATCCTAGAAGTTATCTTTGAGTTGAGTTTAAAAACACTCAGGCAGAAGTAGTGTTCTTATATACTTTTTGCTATAAATCCTACTACATGAAAAATCTGTGACATATGCCTGAAATCCTTTCATGTTATTTGAAAGGTCAGCAATCTAGTTTTCTCTATCACACCACATTCAGAATGGAGTTTATAGCATCCTGAGGAGTTGGGCTTTTTCCCCGTCTTATGTTTACAATATTGACAATGTTCTTTACAGACAAATTTTTCTAGTCCAACCCATACCTTTGCAGTGTGTCCTCTGTTTTGATGCAATATATTGTTAAGGAGCTACTTTAAGACCTAGTTTAAGAGCTATTACAACATTTTGTAAAACTAAAGCTTAAATGAGGAGCTGTCACTCAAATTGGCTATGAATTGATTTATTTACTTTTGCTCTCTTACTGTGCTCCTAAATGCAACTGGAGAACTATTACAAAACAGAACCGATCTCTTTCTACCTTTTAATATTTTGACAGAATGCTCCAACATTTGTATTTTAGATTTTTTTAGAGATGCTTAATTCTAAACAAACTGGTTTTGAAAGTTTGTTTGTTTTTAAATCTTCTTGGATCTTATTTATATACAATAATCTACCATCAGGTATAAAACAACAGGTATGTATTTAAGGTCTGCTTATTTGACTTCCATGTTTGCCAGCTGTTGCAGCTTTCATGGTGAATGTTATGAAGTTTCGGGTTTTTCCCTGAAGTTCATGGAATCTTGCTAGCAATGAGAGTGAGAACTGGAGACATATTTTCAATTTTCTCTGATTGAAAGAATGTCAGAGTTGACTCTTAAGTGATTTATTTCTACAAATACATTATTTTTGTGGGGTTCTTGGTTCCCGATTTTGGACACGTTTATTCCTTCTACAATATGTATTTCTGATGGTATTTAGAAGATGGCAACAGTTCACTATTAAATGTATTGAAACTGGTATTTTTTGTTGTTGTTGTTCTTTGTTCAGGCACCAGAATTTCCTGAGTTCACAGCTAAAGTTCAAGAAGCAATAACTTCCTTGGGTGGTAGTGTTTTTCCTAAACTTAACTGGAGTGCTCCAAGGGTAAGAATGCTGACTCCCAAACTTGTAACAGATGTTATAATCAGGAATTTTTTATTTGTTTTGTTTTATCTTGATGTGTTGGAAAGTAGAAGAGACTAGTGGTTCTGATGAAGGAAGAAGTGATAGACAAGATATCAGTGAAGTATGATACAGCAAATTGTTCTGGTGGATTAAAGCTAGGTGGTGCACTGTTTGGTGAGGCTGATGCAAGACATCACTGTCTTTCTTACATAAAACCCTGTATCCTTGTCACAGATAACAGTATGATGGTCAGGCTCTTCTCATTTAGGATACTAGTTGAAAACTTTGCCTGAGATAAAGATTAAAAAACCCACATTTTTTAAAAAAGCAATAAACTTCCCTCTAGTTATTTTTAGGCACTCTAACTATACCTTAAGGATGGGTACACCCAAATGTTTTTGTATCATATTCTCAAGGGAAACTTGTATTCAATCAAGCATTCCAAGAAAAGTGCCTGGAAGCAGCAAGGCAAAAACTTAATTTTTTAAATGGATTTGCTCTGTTTTCAACAGAGTATTCATAAGAAAAGCAATAACTCGTGTCTCTTGTAACAGCTCATGAGGTTTTCCTCAAAAAAAAAAAAAAATTTTCTGTCTGTATTTCAAATTATGTGTAATATTTAGATAGATCTGCAGCTTGCATTCCTTCCTGCTGGTAAAGGTGCATCATTTTTGGATGATAATCTTTTTTGTTTAGGATGCCTACTGGATAGCAATGAACAGCTCTCTGAAATGTAAAGCTCTTAGTGACATCTTCCTCCTCTTTAAGAGTTCAGACTTCATTACTCGTGACCTCACTCAGCCGTAAGTAGATTTCTAGCAGATAATCTTATTTCTATCCAGTCAAAAAAACCCCCAACCCTCTGAGGGTGACTTTTCAGTTCTTTTGAAAAATCTTACTCTTTACAGTACAGTAATGATAAATATCTGATACAAAAATACATATTCATGTTTAAAAGTTGTTCAGGTACAGTAATAAGTTAGTTGTTTTTTGAAGCTCCCCTCATCCCTCCCCTCCTCCTTGTTTGTCTCCCTGCGCTGTGCAAAATAAAAGCCAGGTCCAATTTAGTGCAGAGAACTGTGAGGCAAATTATCTTCATTGTTACTTACTGTGAGTCTTTCCTAGTAAACCAGAATTGTTTACCTAGCTTCAGTGAACAAGAGAGGAGCAGCCTCCATTTTATTCTTATATTAATTCTCTTGATTTTAATATGCAAATAAGTGAAAAGCAAAACAGGAAGACATATTAAAGTAGAACATGCAAAATGGCACCGTGGACTAAGACCATTTTTATTGAGTTGCTTTCCAGAGCAAGTACTGTTATAATCTTGGGGTTTTTTGCCTTCCCAACCCTCTTGGCATTTACTTGTTGCTACTTACCTTATTGTTGGCACTGCTAATGGTAATACAGCGTGACTTTATGTCCCTTTCAAATTTTAAAGCTGTTGAAGTTTGTGTGGCTGCCTGGAAGATGCCTGAGACTCCTGCTAACATTTTCCTAGAGCTCCTTCTGAATCCAAGTTCTTGTAGCTCTGGAATAGATGCACTCCAGGAACTGTGATTAGGGATAATAGTTACAGATAAAATTACAAATATGCTGTGCTTGGGGTTTATTTTATCTGCTCATATGAAGCGAGTACTTAATTGTATAGGAACAGTTTCCTCATGTAGTACCTGCATCTGAGTCATGTCACTCATATCTAAAATACAGCCTTTTTGTGAAAGAAAATAAAATTACTGGAATTTAATGTTCTTGTTACTATTACTAGTATTTTTTTCAGAAAAGCAGAATTTCAAAGTAAAAGGGCAATCCACGGCTTGGTATCCAAGAGATTGTTTTCCAGTAGTTATTCAATGCTTATTTATTTTACTGCAATACTTAGGAGACTCAACCAAATGCAGGGCCCTTGTTCTAGGTGCTTTATAGAGAGTTACCAAGCATAATAGTCCTGTGTTAAGTAGCTTATGACCCGGTAAGAATTGTTTTGCCTAAAATGTGAAGTCAGTTGCAGTAATGCTGTGCAACTGCCTTCTTTTTTTTATTCCTGCAACTCTAATAACACTCTTTTCTCCCAATTTGTTGGTACATTAAAAAAATGATAGGTAGCAACATCCTCACCCTTATCTCTGCATCTATGGAGTGCTAGCAACACTGTCAGTCCAATTCTGATGCTAGGTTTTACATTATGTCTAACCTACAACATTATGAGGTGCAGAGGAAGAGACTGAGAGGAGAAGCTGTTGGAGCGAGAAGGCAGTTTGAAAAGTATGTTGGACTAGGGAAACAATTATGAGCATTGAGAAATCATGATTCTGGGATCATAGAGAATGAAAGGGATGGGGGAGACGCGAAATCTGTATTTTACATTTCAGAGGTGCATGAATAGTGATTCTCAGAAGACTTTGGTGCCTTACCAAGGAGCTTTTTTTTCATGGTTCCCCCTAATGGGAGGCTAGGTGACTTGGCCAGGTGTCTTGAGGATGGTTTGCTCAGAGGGTTAAGCACTAAAATTTAATGTGTCCTTTGTTGTAATTGCTTTCAGGACTGAGTCTTGTGGGTCTGAAAAGAATGGTACGCTTTGTATCACCCCTTTGTGAATATTAAATAATATGGGTTTTGTATTCTACTATCCCCATGTATAAAGAGTTCAGCAAAAAGTACCCTGAGCTCCTTGGAGAATTCCTGTTGGTTAACCATTTTCTAATGCGTTTGGGACACAATCAAGTGTTTAGCAAGCACCACTTGATTTAGAAGATGTGGCAACTCTATGTGTATGTTTGCGCTCTTAGTTTGTACCATTTGTATGGTAGAATGAGTTGGTTCGACCACCTTCACTGAGACTGAAATCAGTGCATTTTCTGTCAGGTTTTATCTCGCATCAGGTAAAGTTAGTGCCTCAGCTATTCACCTTGCTTTCTCCAGGCAGTGCTGACTTAGTTGTAGAGGTAATGAATGCATTCTACCTCCTATGTTGTGAGATTTCACAGCATGGGTGTCAACTTGAACCATCAATAATTTCACCTTAAGTTCACACCAGACTAAGAATGGTAGTGGCTGAGCAGCCTGTAGCAGGCACGTTCTCTTCTACTGGCCCTGCTGTGGGAGAATAATCTCTAGCTGAAAGACAACACCTCAAATTGCAGTAGCCCAATCTATTTAAACTCCTTTTCCAGTGTATAAGACCAAATGTGCTGCCAGATAGCACGGTTCAGCTAGTGGGTGGTAAATAAGCAAACCTTATGAATTGATTGTGGGATCACCAGCTAATCTAAAGGTTAAGTTTGATTTGAGAAGTGTTGTATTTATTTCCCTTCCTATAAAGTCTAATCTAATGTTGGTATAAATTTGGGTTATGGGGTTGGATTTTTTTGTCAGAACAGGCTTTGTTGTTTTGGTAAGGTAGAGCTAACATGGGCAGTGCAGCCTTCCGATTTCCATGAATTTGCATGGAAGTTGTACTTACGACTAGGGGAACGTGTGTAATGTGTAAAATCACTTTTGTCTCTATGTATCTTATATTTTATGAATATGTTGTACTTGATTAAAGCACATATTATTGTCCAGTCTGTGCATGGTATTTCTGAACTGCTAAGTTATTTGTACAAAATGTCCCCATCCAAACAGTGAAATGATTATTGCTGAATCAGAATGGTGGTCTTCCTTAATTATACTATTGATTAGCTGCCAGTTCCCTAGTCCTTAGCAAGCAGAAACTAAAAATGTAGCTCGCATAAGAACCCAAAGTGCTGAACAAATGAAAATTGGTTACATAATACATCCAAATCCCTTGGAAGGGCTAGTTGGAGAAGGGATAAATGCACTGTATTTCTACTTCTTTCATTAATACTCAGTATGGTCTAGAAGTTTCTTGCCCGGCATAAGTAACAGCTGAAATGTTGTATACCCTTTTTTATTTGTTGTTTTGTTTTCTGTTCAGCTGTATGAATTTAAAAATCCACTTCATGGGTCATAATATGGAAGAGACCTTGCAGTGGCAATTTGAAGATCTGTTTCTTAATCCAGGTTTGCCAGTGATGTCAGACTTAAGGCAAACCACTTTCTTTGCCTCTTCCTTCCTCTCCCATTTCCTGTCTGCTTATCTGGTATCAATCCATACATTGTTCAAGTCAGGGAACTGCCCTTGCTGTAATTCTCAAACCGTTGCAAGTTCCAAGAAGACTTCAGCTATGCAATACTTCAGTACAAACCATTAAAAAATATAGCCTTAATGCAAATATACTGAGTGTGACTAGATAACCTTTTGAATATTTTAAGTGTTTAGATTCTCTCATGATGTTGACACTTTGTTTGGTTGAAAAGTTCAGAATAATGAGTTAACTTTCCTCCTCGTTAATTCTGTATAAATTAACAAAGACTTCACAGCAGTTCACTCATTAATGTAGTCGATGTTTCTGCTTCAAAGCAAGCATTGCGTTTTCTTAGCCGAGTTCACAAAAAAATTGTGGGTGGTGTGATCTTTAACTTTTCAGGTTTTAATGTAGACTTTCAAAAACTTAGTGTAATGGATATGTGATTAAAAAAAAAAATTCTGGTTGTAATTAGGATTTCTGTTAAGTAATTAAAACTCCTCTTTTGAACAAAAATCCTTTTAAAGCCCTGCTGAGTGTATTGGTTTAGAACACAGTTTTCTTCCTTATTGTTAGAATGTGAGGACTACATTTTGTTAAGACATGATTGCTCACCTTGAGATTGGTATAAATATTAGCAATAGTTCTAATTATATGCTGATGCCTTTTCAATTATAAGATAAGCTGCTTGTTATATCATGCTTGTTACTAAACCTTGGAAATTTTGTCAGACTTCGGAGGTTGTTCCTGTTCTACAGGGCAATACTGGATGTTTTAGATCTGCAGGCACTACTACTGAGATTTTGAATGCTAAAGTGTTCTTATTTTTCCAGTTGTTTAATAATCACAACTGTAGAGGTGAAATAAAAAGTCCTGTAAGTTCAACCTTGTTGAAAAAGCAACCTGATGCAGAGAACATCGTTTGCAAGGATTGCCCTTTGACGACTTACAGAGGGGGAGTACGAGTCACATGCAAGAATGGCTGTTTTCTGATGTGCACTTAAGTGTTGTAAATTGACTCTCAGTATTTTACTGGACCAGCTGGTGCTATGGACTGATTACTTCTAGAAGTTCATTCCTGAAAACTTTTCAAGAAGCTGGTTAGGCAGGTGAAGTAAAGAGTGTAAAAGTAGCTACTCAACCCTGCCTAAGCCCAGGAAACAGAGTGAAGGGACCATCTATGCCACATTTAGTAGGTAAGAAACATCTACTAGGTTAGCAGAGCAAATGAAACAACTCCTACTGGGCCAAGGAAAAGTTTCCAAATGTATTAATGTGCAAGATACAAAGGAACATGAAGGGAGGTGCATTTTTTTTTAATTTAGGTGTTTCTAAGAGGGCTTGGTTAGAATGTCAGTGCCTGTTTCTGAGATTAAGTGAGAAAGTCTGCTCTTGGGTGAGGTTTAGCCCATCAGGCTGCTAAGCACATTGCTTAACATTAAAAGCTTGCAGATGTTTCAGTCCTTTTTGTTTTTAAGCTAGCATTCTGACTACGTTTTTGATACCAGACTTAATGCTTCTAAATATCGAATTGCAAACTGTAAAGAAATTACAAAGTTTTTCTGAGACGTTGAGGAGTCACAGCCTGTGTTCTCCTAACAGAACATAGGAGGCAGTGTTGGCTCATAAAAATGTGACTTGGCACTCAGGATACCTTTTTTCAAGAACGGTAGCTGTTGGTTTAGACATCAGTATAACCTATTTCGAGGTAGACAGTTCCACATGAGAGTATGTGGAAAATGAGGCCTTTGATGATTTTTTTTCTTGAGGGTTTACTCACATCCCATTTTTCCTAGCAATTTACAATGTGTAGTACAAGATCCTCTTGTGAATGGTGCATGAATTTCCTATTTCTTTTAGTCCTTAAATTTCCAGCAAGGTTCAATATTCAAGAAATAAAGATGCAGTTCAAAGACTGTTAGAAGTTCCTCCTTGATTTTTTTTTTTTTAATTAAGGTTTTAAAATAAACTGAGATGATAGCAGGGGAACTGTCAGATACAGAATAACTTTTACAATTCTCGTTATATTCATAATAGTTTGTTATCCATAGAATAATCTCGGTGATTTGCAAATTAGTTCATGGCTCTCTTAGCAGCATAGGTACTCGAGGTCTTACAAACCCTCTTAAATTGCTTTTCTCAGTGTCGAAAACTGAACCCCATAATGGCTTCATGTAGTGTGTCCTGTTGCAAAGTATATGCATTTGGAGATTAACATACAGCTGCTACATATCAAGAGACCTTGATCCTTCTGTTTTTGATGTCTAAGTATAAATCTGTAAACAAGCTGTTGACCACAGCACAAGGCCTGTAAGCAGTACAGTTTAATTCCTTCACCCATAGTAGTATTCAAAATTACAATTTTCGAAGGCTTCAGAAAAGAGAGCCCAGATATCTCTCAATTTTGGGTTCCTGAAGTCTTTCTGATTCTTCTTTCGAGTACCTCCAAACCTGAATAGGATGTGGGTTAAAGAAACCTCGCTTAGCTTCCTGCCTCTTACAATCAAAAGGCCGTATGTGATGGATGAATTCAGCTGGGTCTGAACAATTAATGCTACAATAAGTTGGTAAAAAATACAAAATTGCAACTACTGCAGGTTGCCCAAAATTTACCCCCCAAAAAGGAATGATACTAACGTCCTTTTCTTGACAAAAATTCAGGATACTATTCAGAAGGAAAATGAGACGACAAAAAAAACCAAGTTTATTTTGTCTTTTGCTGTGTTCTCCCATTTTTTCCTCATTTGTACTCTGTCCTGTGTCATTAAGACTCAAGAAGAATAACGTTACTGTGTCTTGCAGTATTTTTTTCTATATTCATCATTTTGACTGTTTGCTTGATTTGGCAGCAATACCTGAGCAGTCTGTGTGCCTTGGGATTGCACCCAAGGATTTAATTTTCTGACTTACAAGGAAAGAATAAGTATCTTTCCGCACATAGCTCTCACCCAAAATATTTGATGGTTGAGCAGGGGATAATTTTGATTGTTCATAAGGCTGTTTTTTGACTGCTGGAAAAGGCTGCCTGTTCCTGGAATGAAGCAGATTATAGGTACTGTGATCTCAGATATGGAAGTCTGTGAGAGGTAATACACGTCCTAGTGTGCTGTGACTGTAAAACTCCATGTGCTGGACTTCAGCTGCCTTTTTATATATAATTTATGATTGCTTTTGTGTGTGTGTGATATTTTCTTGAGCATGGTACGCATATATGCTAGTAAGGGAGGAATCTTGACCCTAGCAAAACTGCAGGCTCTCATGAGTTTGTTTCTATTTCCTTGACAGATCTTAAATTGCAGTGAATATAAACTGTAGTTGAAGGATGTTATCTGTTTGCACAGGTTTACAGATATATATGATCTGTTTGATTACAGTACTTTTGGAATGCATGCCTGCTATCACCCTTCTTTTCTGTGTGTAGTGCATATTAAAGTCTAAACTAAAATGAGTGAAATTTATTTCTGCTGGCAGCATATTGAATGAACTCTTATGATAGCTCTTTGCTTCAAACCAAAGGCTGGACAGCTATGTATTACAAATGCAATGCCTATATTAGAGATGTTAGACTTTTGGATTGCTTAACTAAGTTCAGTGCCAAAGGGAGATAGTATAAATGTTGCCATTTAAGACTATTGCTCAGTAGTGACCCTTTACACAGCTCTGTGCATCAGTGTAGTTTGTTGCCAGTAAGGTCAGGGAGTACACTTGGAAGGAAAATGCATGTTATTTTGCTAATTCCCTTTGAAAGTTATAGGATTTATTGTAAGGTTTGCTGTAAAATGACAAGGTGCATAGAAGTTGGCTTGGGTATAACTGCCTCCATGCCTGATAGTTCCTGAAAGGTGACACACAGAGTCAGCTACTCACAAGGAACAAAAACCTTGACATCTGCTTGCAGTTATGGAAATAGTTTTGTTTATTCCTACTCTCAAGAGATTTGTAAGAGTATTTCTTAAGGCTCTTAATTTAGAAAGATACCATGCTGTGGAGTCAGGAGTGGCGCTGGTTTGCATCCCGTGCTCATGGAAATGAACTGCTGTAAGGCATGACGATGTGTCTCTGTTGTGTGGTTTAGGAAGTTAAACATTGAAAGTACTAGGGAGAACATGATGCATTGAAGCTAGATTAGATTGCTCAAGTTTATCTGGGTCTTTGCGAATCCAGTTACGCCAACATAACAATAAAGAGGAAAGGAGCAGCACTGTTGATTCAAACAGAAAAAACTCAACAATGAATAAACACTCGTATTTTAGCCATGTCCCTGTCCAAATGTAAGTGCTTCCAAATTAAACTAGATAAAAACAGATTCCCCCTGCCCCGATAATTGTCAAAAGGAGGTTTGTTATTGATGTATTGAATTTACTTGGTTTGTACATCTTGGAGATAATTTAACGGTAGTTTTTGTGATTCACAGTTTGGGATTATTTTTCTCACTATGGCTAAAATCTTATATGTAAAAGCAGATTTTGATGTCTGTGCCTTACTTTTCCAGATTTATTCACTGTACTGATGATTCCCCTGATCCTTCCTTGGACTATGAGGTAGGACTCTTTGTGTGATTTCTAGGTAATTTAAATGAATCGCTCACAGGCAGGGTGCCATTTGTGTTTGGGTATGTGCCCATAAAATTTGTTTTGTTTGTTTTAATTGTGTTGCTTGGACAGTGTGGGGAGGTCTGGTTAAGCAATAGAGGTCATAAGGAGTTTGTTGAATTACAGATCAGATGAGCTAAAGTTCAGACTTTTGAAGCTTCCTTGCAATTTCCTCTCATGTCTGTCAGGTTTTGCCAGGAAGGACAAGTTCAATAGCGGAAAGTTGTATAGTCTTGATAGTATGCTGCTTGTGAATATCACAACTGAGATTAGTAAGAGAAAAGCTAGAAGTAGTGGCTGGGGACATTCTGAACTGAAGTGGTCTATCGTATCTTGTTTCATATGCTTGCTACCAGATTAAAATGTCAAGCTAGTGATGTAGATGTTAACAATGCTTTAAAGTGTTTGTGTGGTGCTATTGCTTTTATGATAGTATCTAGTCATTTCTCTAATAATAATTTTTATGTAAATATAGCATTAGTCATCCTGTGGGCTTAAAGGGATTTAAAAAAGTGAATTAACTTTTTTTTAAAGCACTATCTAATGCGCTTTAAAGATACAGGACGTCTAAAAGTTGGAACAAAGAATTTCATGTTTGCACTGTAGTTAAGAATGTCATCTTTGATTACTGAGGTTTTTCTACTGCAGTTGATAGGTGTTGGGAGTTTCTAGTATCCAGTAGCAGTAATTGAGGCCTTCAAAATAATGGATCCATCTGAATACTTCAGCTTAGGAAATGCAGAAACTTGAGAAAGTGCCAGAGATACGCTTTAATTACCAGGCAGTCTGTCCTATTGACTATAATAGTTTGGTTACTATTTCTATCCTGCGTCCTTATTTTAACTGGTTTGCGCCTTCAAAGGCGTCACAAAATTCTGCTTGGTTATGTACCAGAATAGAGGTTGATTTGGTTAAATTTAATTCTGCTCATCAGTTCTTTTGACTAGGGAGCAACTTTCTGCCAATTCCCTGGCGGATTTGTTGTGTTGTACAGCAGGGTTTTTGTTTTCCATGCTTTATCAATTAATGTAACTTTGAAGTTGTTTCTAAATAATTTCACAGTTACAAATGCCGTACAGAGTGGAAGAGCATAAGGTAATTAAGGTGGGAAGGGGCCTCAGGAGGTCTCTAGTACATTCTCATGGTCAAAGCTGGGTAAGTGATGAGATCAAATCGGGTCGCTTGGCATTTTACCAAATCTGGTCTGAAAGCCTCAGTGGATGGAGGCTGCGCAGCCTCTATGAGGGAGCTGTTCCAATACTTGACAGTCCTCATGGTGAAAAAGTTTCTTCTTATGTCCAGTCTGAACCTTTCTACTCTAAACTAGTTTGGACTAGATGGTCTTTAAAGGTGCCTTCCAACTGAAAGCATTCTGTGATTTTATGAAATTAATATTAAGTCTAATTGCTTTGAAGTATTTGCTAAGATGATTATGTGAACTGCAGGTTAAGATTCTTTTATTTTCTTGTATCAGGAATAATTTCAGAGGTCATCTTATCACTACAGCAAAACTGTAGATCTAGAAGGTATACCTGTTGACAAAAAGTTACCTCTTACCTTTCTGAAACAATACTTTGTCACTTGTTTTTCCTCTATAGCTTGTTCTTCGCAAATGGTGTGAACTAATCCCTGGTGCAGAATTCAGATGCTTTGTCAAGGAAAACAAACTTATAGGTAAGGATTTTCTTAAAGATAAAATTATTAGGTGAAGTTCTCAGGAGTTTCTCTGATTCCTTGAATCAGAGCTAAATCTGAAGACAGTTCTTTCTTATCACACCTCATTTCTGGAATTAATGTTTTCTTCTTCTTTCTGTAATTTAAAATGTGGTGTGCCACATTTCTCTTTCCACTGTATTTGAAAGCCTGATGATACCATATGCTCGATATTACAGTGGGAATATTCTTAATTCTGACTGCTTACTCAGAAACTTCACCCAAACGCTGTTTTGTAAATGACTCTTACGTTCAGGAGCAAATTGCATCGTAGCCAGCTTGCAGAATGAACACAGAGGCAGTTGGGTATTATGCTGATAAAACATGACCACATGTGGATATTACATGCAGAAAGTTGGGGAGGTCAGAACATGTCCACAGGTGTATGAGGTGTCTGAGTTCATATTATATTCAGTGTAGCCAAGTCGGAAAACCTGTCAATCTGTTACTCTGGTTCAAAATCCTAAATGTAAAATGTCTCAAGTGGCACTGAAAAGCTAGGGTATGCACAGTGTGCAAAGAGCTGGTGGGTGTATCGGGAGACCTGTGACAGCTGGAGGACAGGCAGATTGTGCTAGAGCATGTATTTTGGCAGCTCTAGGGCAAATTTAGCTGAGTTATACCCCTCTGGATGTATTGACTATTCTCTGCTGACTGTTACAGGAGCTTAGACATCTAGTGCACATACAGGTGCTTGAATTGAGGGGTTGAATTTCAGGCTAAATACTATTCTGGAGTTTGAATTCAGTTTTGGTGTGGTCTACCATGGAATCTTTAAAGATGAACAGAAATGTAAGTAGCACAGGACTGGTGCACATTTGTCCTTAAGATTGAATCATTCTGCCTAAACTCTTCTAACAAGGAAATGTTACAGCAGTGATGTAGCAAAGCTCTAACCCAGAAGGTGATTTTTTTGCTTTAAAATAAAACCAAGTTTGCTCATTTTGTCTGTCTCATACCTACATACTCACAAGCACTAAGACGCGTGCATACAAGTTGTCTGCCCAGGGTTCCTTGTGATGATATGGAAGGGATATTAGCTATCTAGTCATTGTTTCTCCTGTCTTCTTCTCAGTATGGTGACTGTGCTTGTTTTGGATGTGCCTTTTTGTACCTGTTAGGAGCTGTCAGCAATTTGTTGCTCCATCCTGTCCCACCTCTGTGAATCATTAGGAACATACTCCCTGTTCTTTGTTTCCTGATCTGGGTGTCCTATGGAGCTGCACATAGATGTTTCGGGATGTGCTAATCTAGGTGCTGTCAACACATACCGTTCTCAGCCCTTTTATTTGGCTGTTCCTTCTGGTACTTCTACGCTCATCTTCCCATTCTCTCTCCACTCATGCCAATTGCAGGGTTTATTACAGTTCTCTGTAACAGAGTTTATCTTGCTAATAGCAGAGATTCTCCATTAAGCCAGTATTGCTTAATGGCTACTCGCATAGCTTTTTGGAGGAGGAAGAGCTGAATCCTGTCCTGTTACATGCTGCTGGAACACCACAACTGCCAGAGATCTGCATCACTGTTAATAACCTCTAAAACATCTGAATGTAGATTTATTATAGAATATATATAGTGATACTTACTTTCAAATCCTCAAAGCATTTGTACGCTGGCTAATTAAACACTCTGTACATGTCATTACTAGGTTTTGAAACCTTGTAGATATACTAGTATGGGTTTTTTTTAGCACTCCAGCTGCATTTCTGAAGACAGTTCCAAGATTTTTCACATGTTCCCATGCTTTTAAAATTAATAAGCCTGTCAGTCAAACTAACGGGTGATACTTGCACAGTGTAGTGAATGATTTTGCAGTTATGCATCTGCATCCCCTGAGACACCACCATCTCTTGGTTTTTGTTTTTAAACCTGAGTTAAGCTTTGCAGTGGTATTAATAATTGAAAGTTCCACTGACGTCATAAACTTTATATGGACTTCTTTAAAGAGCACATCTTTGGAGGTAGTCAGCATTGTCTTACAATAAAACTTAATCTCTGTGTTTTGTATATGGTTAAAACAGCAAACTGCCATCATTGATACATTTTTCTTGGGGGATTCTGGCTTTTTCTTTCCCTAAATAGCATGAGTTACTCATTCTGCAGTGATGGGGCAGGTCTTGATTTGACATTTGTCCAGCAGGGTATTGCAGTGGCTTATGTTGACACATCCTGTATGAGAACTTCTGTCATGTAAGATGCATGCAAGTGTATAATCCTGTTGATTTCAACTTAAGCTACTGTCTTGTGGACAAACAAATGTGTGAAATTAAGAGCTTGTGATGTAGCTGGGATATTTTATCTAATGTCAGATATGCAAGAGAGCTCTCAAGGGGGCAAATGGGAGAAATAAGGTACTAGACTGCATGCCATCTCATTGATTTTAGGATTTAAGGTTTCACCTGTAGTGCCTTATCAAACAGGTACGCATTATTCCACGCTTAAAAAATTGGTTAAATGAGAATCTTTATGGTATGCTAGGATCTATCATCTTTGCTAATGTGCAACCTTAGCCTCTACCCTTTTCATTTCATGGTTCCAAATTCTGATCCCTACATCTGATGTGCAGAACAGAAAAGGTTTTTGACCAGAGTAACCAGAGGGAATAAAATGGAAAGCAAAAGACACGAACTGGAAACTTAAATATAGGCAAAGGTTATTCCTGAAATTCACTTAAAAATAGTCAGAGCGTGTACATATAAAGTGAGGTTCACAAAATGTAGGACAGAACTGTTCAAGCAAAAGATTCCTAATGTTAAGTACAGGAGAGTAAAGCCAAACAGGAAGTCATTGGTAATAGTTGAAACTTGGCAGAACCCCATCTTCTGGAATATAAATTATAATGTGCATGTGTGTGATAACTACATTTTGTCTGGTTGGGTTTTTTGCATGCCTAAAGCTCTTTATAATGAACTAAAATTATTGACAGGTATATCACAGAGGGACTACACTCAATACTATGATCATATCTCTAAGCAACATGAGGAGATCTGTAGATCAATACAGGAGTTTTTCGAGAAACACATACAGTATAAATTCTTGGATGAAGACTGTAAGTATCTCAAGGCTTCAATTAGCGAGGGGAGCATGGGGGAGGGAAAAAGGATGTTTATGAAGGTTTTTAAATACTTATTGCACACATAGTTACAAAGACTTAAAAACAGAAATGAAGGGTCTAGCTCTCTGAAGTTTTTTTGCAGGGTACTGGGAGGTTTGAAATTGAAAGGGCTTGCAGGCCAAACTCCATAGAAATGAGACCTGTCCTCCTGTCCCCTTGCTGTTGCTGAGCCAGGCTTGTTTCCCCCACAGTGCACTGCATTGCAATATGCTAAATTCCAATTTACTGCTGGAGATCAATGTTAAAATGGGTACTTCTCAATAAATAATGGCATCCCCGATATTTTAAGTCTGCGGATATGCAGCTCTCTCTTCGTAGGTATTGCTTTCACAGGGCTTGGTTCTTTTTAACTTGGGAGAGTCTTATAGCTCTTGTGGCTAGAGAGTGCAAAGCAATGTAGTTTTTGAATGGCTATAAAATTGGCAACAAAAAAAACCCTGAAGAAATAGGCTGGAGCTTTTCAGGAAAACACAACAAATGAGTGAAAGGTCCCTTCAGCAGACATAATGACTTTTTTTTTTTAAGGCTTTTTTCCCCTTATACTTGTTTTTAATTAAGAAAAATTCTAAACCTGATAAGTGGGGTAGGAAATGCTTAACAAAAAGCATTCAGTAGTAAGAAGAAGTCTTGTTTATAAAGATGTTGTCAGATGTTTACTGTGAAATTATTGAGGTATTCCTTGAAGAAAGCATTTTTTTTTCAAGAAGTTTTATAATAATTTCTCCTAGAATATTGATGCACAGGAGTTTAGCTGTTGAAACTTTTGAATAAAGGCCACAGTATTTTATACACCTAAGCAGCACAAGTGAATTGTCTTGTTCTTTAAATGTGGAGTCCTTTGCAAATTTTATTGGAAATAGTTTCCTGATATGGTTTAGTGAGAATTGAATAGTGTTCCATTGCGATGGGTGATCAGTAGTGGTGAAAAATATGATGAAGAAATTTAAATTGGGTCTGGCGTAGACCAAACCTCAGTTTAGTAAAGTACCTAAACATAAGAATTGTCTGGCAGTTGTATTGTCTTTTAGGAAGCTTTGAAAACTCAACCTTTAGGTAACTTTTGAACATGGTTAATTATTTTGCTGAGCCACCAGAGCAGTCAAATAGATCTGTCCTGTCTGACTTTCTGAAAAAGATACTTTCTAATACCAGTCTCTGTTACATTAAAATTCTTAATAATTTGACTCTGCAGGGTCCCCTTATTTCAGCCCAGAGCAGTTCTCAAGGACCACTGCTTGGAGAAGACTGGTAGTCTGGAAATCAGTATACTAATTTAATAGGTCTATAGCCCTAAAGTTCTGAAGTTAGATCAGTCATCTAGATCTGATGTTCTGATTACTGTCTTTTAATTTTCCTCTGTGTTCTGATGTAATTTTAGCTGGTATGTAATCAACTGATAGATAAGAATTCAGGGCACTATTTTTGGAAATTGATGCCTAGATTTAGGCCCTGAAACTGCTGTTGGGTGAACTGAAAGATCTGAAGTGTCATCTTATGTAAAGGATGTAAAACTATGCCATCCGAGTTACCTTCTGGGAAACGGACATTTCAGGGTGACCTTCTGGGACGAAGGTTTGTTAACCTTTTGTTCTTAGGCACTAAATGCTGGTGGCTTGTCTATCTGCAGAGAAGTGCCACACAGAAAATGTCTTCTGGTTTTTGTCTTTTTTACCACCTTTCATTAATCCCTAATCATATCCCTTGATCTGCTGTCTGGTAGCATATGTGTTGTTAACAATAAAAATCTGGGTTTGCTTGTTTTGTTTGCTTTTAAAAGGGAAGGTATTATAGCTTTTTTCCTGACTTCTTGTTTCGTTGGGGATTTTGATGCTGTTTGCTCTGCTTTTTCCAGTTGGTCTGGTAGCGTCTCCAGATGGAAGAGTTGAGTCAGAGCAGTAGGATAACAGATGGGTGAATGCTTTATAAATACTTCTAAATGCTGTTAGAACCTTCTAAATACCTTTCATAAGAGCCCAGCAAGAACGGTGTTCTGGAGGTGTTGATACTTACCCTCCATTTTGAGCAATTGCTGGTAAAGTTTTACTACAGTCTCGCTGGCACACAACACTCCTGCTCTGAGGTGGTCCCTAAAAAGAGGGAGCAGTTCAGATTTTCTTCTCTGTTAAGTGTTTTGCGAGCGTCCTGAACTAGTCACCAATGCGCAATCAGTCTTAACGGGGATGTAAATCCCACTAAATGCCGTTAGCCTCAATGATTGCCATAGGCTTGCTTTAAGCTGAGAGGCGTAATTTTATAATAAAGCTCAGACGCAAGTTTTCCATTAATGGAATATGACTAATGAGAGTACATGTACAGGCAACAAGTTCAGTTGAACAGCTGGAGAAGAAGTCTAGGGTTGCTATACTCCTCTTTGCATTGATGAGTTGCTTAGCCACCAAGGGCTTGTCTTCTTGAGAAAATATAGCACTTAATTCCACAGTGACATTTTTAAATTGACGTAACTGAGCTTGTGCAAACAGCTGCGTGGATTTTTAGGCTATATGGTCAAAAACAGTTACATGACTGGCTTTGGTGCTCTTGAGTTGTGGTTTGCCCTTAGCCCAGCCAGCTTTGCATGAAATGTTAATGAAGCTGCTGAGTAGCTTTACATGCATGGATGTGATCAATCAACATCCCTGTTACTGACGGGCAGCTTCCTGAGTAGTCACTGAGGCTCAAGTGTTCTTCAGTCATATCCTAAGTTTAGTTTATCCTGCTTGTATTGGGAAATTTCTTAGCTGAAATATTCCCTTCCTGATTAGTGAAGGAAGTGACAATACAGCATTTGTCTGAGGTTTTTCTAAATCTGGCTTTTTTTTTTTTTCTTTCTTTCTGCTAAACTGGTACAACTTCTGCATGTAGTCATGCCTGAATGCTTATCTGTCGATTTCCCTAGCTGAATAGAAAGACAAATCAAAGATTTGTTTAACCATACAGAACAGAAGCTAATAGAAAGATGCATGTACAAAGATTCACACTTAATTAAGTCAAGGGGAGGGACAACAATGGAGCTACACAAGGCAGCTTTGCATCAGTCACTGAGTAGCAAAGGGTCTGTTTGAAAGAGCTGTTGATAATCAGTAGGTGTGCTGTATCTGCTCTGGGTTACATTAAACATAGCCATTTCACTGCCACCTCCTTCTCAGCACGCCCACCAACCCCTTTGTTCCTACAACCTGTTTGTCTTGTTATTTGCTGAAGTCCTAATCTCCTTCAAGCAGGAATTTTCTCTTATTAAATGTTTGTGCAATGTCTAGCACAGCAGAGTCTTGATCCTTCCTTGAAATTTCTCCGTTCTGCTGTAAACCGAACAGCAGTAATGTCGAAGATAAGCTTCTCCCTGTGCTAAGAGTTTATCAAATGTTCTTCACTGGGGGGAAAAATTAACAGAAGAAACCAATATTAAATGGAAAAACCTGGCAGCCGATCTCTCTGTGCATTAACAATAGTTCTTGAAATGTTTCAGCTCCCTTGTGGAAATGAACCTAATTCTGGCTTGCAGTTCTTTAGACATATTGACTTTGCAGATTGTGCTGTGTACACAAGTATCTATTTGGATTTAGACATCTTCTGTGAAATTGTATATCTTTTAAGATTAACATAGTTTTTTTTTCCCTCCTTTTCAGTTGTTTTTGATGTGTACAGAGACAGCAGGGTAAGTGAACAATAGGTTGTAATTGTTTATTCTGTGGAAACTGAAATGCTACAGTGATGAAGCAAATAATAGCTTCATCTTCCTAGAAGTGGTCCTAGAAGTGGCAAAAAAAAACCAAACAAACAAACAAACAAAAACTCCCAAACCCCCAAAACTACTTGATGTTATCATTCTGTTTGCCAGGTCTTTTTCTATTTTAGACACTGTCCACAGTAGGAGAATAATAGGATTAGGTGTGTAAATATGTCTATGCCAGTGATGTAATTATTTAGTAAGTACCTTCCAGAGAAGTAGTCTGTCTTAAAGCACATAACTTTGGCTTCAGCTGCAATTTTGCCAGTTCTGTGTGTCTACTGAAGGCAATTTAGTTTTCTTTTAAGAAAGATGGGTACTTAATCAATGTCACGCAACATTACTGAATTGTTTTAGCAAAGCACTACCTGTTACTAAGGTTCCCCTCTGCATAGTGCTTAGTCTGGGTGCTTTTGACTGAAATGTATCTGAACATTCAGCCAGAATGGCTGGGATATTTAAAAAAATAAGGCAGGGGTGATATTTTGCTCACTAAAAAAAGCTTGGGGGATTCTTACTATGTTTTCCCCAAAAAAACCTTCCTGGGGCTCCCCCCCCCCCCCCCCCCCCGTTATGTTTTTCCCTATAGCATCTGAACTTATCAAAACTAATCATTTCTTCAGATTATCCTTGTGAGGTTGGAAAATGATAACTTGTACTTTATATATGGAAGTCTAGGGTATGAAGGGATAACTGTCAAAAGAGTATATGAATGTGGTGTGCCCAGTTTGAGACAGATGGAGGCTAATTTTTTTTCTTTAAAACTGCTCCAGCTGTGGTTCTGAGTGCTCAGCAGATCAGAACCCTGAACATCCAGATAGCAACAGAGTGGGGAGAAATATCCCATCTGAACTTCAGCTGCCAATATCAAAGTTAGTCATCCTGACATCTCCCAGTGTCAATGGAGAGAAACAGGTCAGATGAATTGCGCTTGAAAGGCACACATTTATTGTTTTAAAAGCAACCACAACCAAAAATGCATTGTTTAGCCTTAAATCTCAAAACCTTATTTTGGGAATCACATTAGTGCATGAGAAGTAAGTCTTTGTTTTAGCTTAAATTCCTTTCCAAATCCTAAACCAGAAATGCAAAAAAAAAAAAAAAATTGCTATATGCTTTTGTTATACACATTTATGAGTCTCACTGTTTGAGTTGTTCAGTTATTGGATTGGAGAAGGTCTTTATTTGAGTTGGGTTGGGAGTATTTGCAGTAAGTCCTGATTCTGACTTTGAATGTTGCTAAAGTATTTTGTAGTTGTGTAATAGTAAATTGTGCCATAGTTTGCAAAACAGAAACTAAACAGGAATGTGTGTCATGTGAAAAACAACTGTTGTACTGTTACTCAGCACAACTTTTAACGTAGGTACCCAAAATCAGGCTATGGGCTAAAAAGAGCCATGCTGATCGGTAATGAAAATTACCTGCCCAGGCCCCGATAATCAGACTTGAGGATGCTGTCAGGCAAAATGAGGAGCAGCGCTTCTTCAGCATTGAACCACGTTCTGCCGTTGGGTACTCTGCCTCACAGCTGAGGCATGAAGACAGATTATTTAAGTAAAAGGTTTCAGCCTGTGTGATCTCAAATGAGCATTGTTTCTTCATCTGTCAAGATAAAGTATATGTTTGTAGATATCTCTCAGTGCCTTCTACCCTCAGGTCTTGTAAACTGCCAGATAGCCCTTTGTGTGTCAGATCCTCCGCCTTTCACACATACTTTTGTGGTTTGCAACTGTATTATTCATCGCTCCTGTTGTACGTGAGTTATAGGCAGCAAAATAATATTGAGTGTTGCTGAGTGTGATTAATTTCCAGAGCCCATGCTCCTCATCAGGCTGGTTGCACAGCAACCTCACCTACAGAACGAGAGAAATGCCCAGTGTCTGCTTGTTTTAAATTCTTTCAACTCAAAATATGCGTCTTGGAGAAGCTTGTTCTTTGATATGGTTGTGAAAGAGAGCAACCCCCTCCTTGTGCTTGCTTTAGTTACTTGAGAGACTGTATGGGGTAGGCTGCCACAGGTCCTGCTCGTTTTGTTGGAGGTTGGCATAGAAGCAGTGGTGGCCTGGTTGAGAATAAGCTTTTATGTGTCTGCCTTTCCTGTTACACTCTCTTTACCGAACTCATCTGAGTTAGTGCCTGACTTCTCAGACAAGTCCTCTTTTAAGGAAGAAACACTGTCATACAGTCTTCCAAGTTGGATGATCTGGAGAACTAGTCCTGAAGAGGTTATGTTGCAGGACTGGTAGCCTGTTTTCATTTGGATCCACTTCTGTTTTGGTTTTTTTTTCTGCTAGCGGTTCACAGTCGTTGTGCAACAGCTGACAAGCCTGAGAATCAGCTCCACTGTTGCTCTTTGTATTATCTCCCAGGTGTTAACAACTTGTAACTACGTTCAAGACAAGTCGCTGTGGTAAGACAAAGTAGTGCAGTGAGTGCCTCCAGACCACTGCTAGCTCACAGCTGCTGTTGTTAATGTGCGAACTAGTGCTTATGTCTCTGCCTTGTGAGCATGGTCACTCTGCAGGAAGGTGCAGCTGGAGTTAGGGAGATGTAACAGTTCAGTTTGCGTTTTATCTATCTTTTAAATTCCTTTGAACAGTCTTTTTCATAGGCAGTTCCTTTCAGCAGCATGTTGCTTAATGCTTTAGTGAAACAAAGTGTGAAGCTGACATGATATGATAAATCTATTGGTTCCTGGTTTAGGATGAGAAAAAAAATCTTACGTAATACAGGCTGGGTTTTTTCCCCTCCAGATATGCACAGCTTTGCTTTCCTGACTTGTGCATTTCTGTGCTCTCATATGACAAAGATTACTAATACCAGATGGCAGATAAATAGCTTTACTACTGCTCTTTAGTGCAGTGGACTACACGGTGCAAGTAATCTGAAACTACCTTTAAATCATGACATTGCATATAAGACTTGAAAGAGCATTTAGTCTTAAGAAAAGAGATTTTGGTTACTGACCCAGAGTTATATACATTCCCGTTAATGAGCTTTGAAAAGGGATATTTAGTTTGTTTTGCTACATCTCATCAATTTGCAGCTACCAAAGCTCAGTGCAGATTTAAGGCCGTCTCAAGGAAAACAGTTGGTGTTGTAGATGGTGTACTGCTGTCTGCAGGGAGGGAGAAATACTGCTGGGTGCTCACAAAAAACAGGTGTCGCTTTCAGTAGTCTCAAAACCAATTTTCAGTTTTTTCCAGGGTACATTTCTTCTTTAGAGAAACGATTTTGAGTTCCTATGAAAAAGCTGAGTTTCATGTACTTGGGGCGAGGAGGAGTCTCTGTGAAAGCCTTTCATAGGGAAGTCCTTTGTTAAGTATAAACACTTCTGATGCAAGGAAAAATTCTCTGAACTGCTTAACGAACTTTACCAGCCGTTGCTTCTGTCTGTGATTAAATTGGTTCATTAGCTTGTTTTTCTAGTGTGATAGAATGAATCTAAAATTACAGATTCCTCCTCCTGCTGCCTTGGAGCTAATAAGATGTCCCCATTAGCAAAAGTAAAACATCACTTATAATAAGAATTTGCGACTGCCTTTTGAAGAGGAACAGAGATGGAAAATGATAGCAGAGCTTGCCCCTGTTCGCCCTCTGCACCGATGGTGTCTATTTGTGCAGAGGTGTTGCACTAGAAGATCAGTGCCTCTTCACCCTTGTGAAACAAGAAAGAAACTGCACGGGTCTGTGTCCCCACAATTCACAGTTTCTTTTGTCTGGTTTCAGTACTACTGTTGCAGTGCATTGGCTTCTTAAAATTTTCTCTGTGAGAGCTGTACCCGGTGGATCTGCCCTGAGAGACCTGTGAAAGCCTGCGTGCAACCACACACTCACTGGTCACGGTGCTGGCTCAGTTCCAGTTTACAAGTAGCATCACTGGTTTCATCTGTGCTGGGACTCCCCCCACCTGCATGAGTAACTCGCTGTGGATGATAACAGAGCAGCCAGAGCATTTCTGTTCTCTATTGTACGGGTTTCCATGCGTTTCCTATTCTATAGTGCGTTAGTGCCTGTGGGGGTAGCTTAGGCAGTGTGGGTGGGAGAGGAAGTCTCCATGTTACTCCGTGACTGAAGGCTTCAAAAGCATCTTTGTAAGTTAGAAACCAGATCGCTGTAGTGTAAATCATTGAAGATGTTTGCTGTTTGTATCAAGATAGGGAAGATCTTTTAAAGAAAGAAGATCCTTCAGGAATGAGGGAAAGAAAGAGAAAGGAAAATAAAATTTTAGTAGCTACACAGTCTTCAGGTTTGTTTTCAAATTCCAGTTGATCTTTAATAAACACAATAAAACCCTTCAGTCCTGCTTATGTTACAGCAACCTTTTTCTTTCCATATTTGATAGATCTGATTTATTCCAGATGTAGTACTTGTTTTGCAAATTCTTACTAGCAGTTGTAGTCATATTTCATTATAATTTATTATAATGTTTTGTTTTATGAGAATAGATGACACTTTCTTGGGTAAGAAAAGATGGCCCTGTGCTGGGGGTTGTATCTTGAGATGACTCAAGGAACACAAACTATTTCTTGCTCCCCCGCAGACGTCTCTGTTACCTTTAATGTGTCTTGTTAGTCTCTCTGCTTTCATTTTTCAGCTGTAAAACAGGCATGCTGTTGTGCATGCTACCAGAACTGTTTGGAACACAAATGTATTAAAGATGAGGCAGGAGAAACTAGTCTGGACTACTAGTAATGGCTATATTAAAAATGCCTTTAAGTTATTCTTTATCTGTATCTGTGCAGCACCTTTCAGCTTTCATGATCTCTGCTAGCATTTTGCAGACCCTGCTCTGTATGTTTAGAGTTCCTTCTGAGACCAAGAACAGCAATTCTTGTAGACTGCTGAATGTACAGCAGTGCTGAGGTGGCTTTTGATGGAAAGCAAAATCCCTGTTTGGGTGGGGGTTTTTGTTTGTTTGGGGGTGGTGTTGGGTGGTTTGGTTTGGGGTTTTTTTTAATATATATGCCTTGTTCATGCTGTCTGGGGATCTTGGAGGACCATGGGGATTAGACAGAACTTCTGTGGACTCATCTGAAAGCACCTTGCATAGAACTGAATTCAGTTTATTTGAGCTCTATTTGATCTTCAGTTTAACAACAAACAACAACAAAAAAAGTAATTCATAGCTTGCTGTGTTTTAAAACTGTCTAATGTAAAGGATGTTAGAATATTTTAAGTGCTTAAAACCAGGTGATTTCAATTTTGACATCTTTTTATCTAAAGACCAAGCATACTACAGTAATACAGATGTATTCTGATTTTTTCCTTCTTCTTTTTTTTTTTTTTTTGTCTTAATTCTGTGGCTTGTTGTAATTCTTCTATTGTTCCATCGTAGGGTAAGATTTGGTTAATAGATTTTAACCCGTTTGGTGAAGTAACAGATTCCCTGCTATTTACATGGGAAGAACTGACCTCTGGGAAAAACTTGAAAGGACACCAGGGTGAAGGGGAAGCAACAGAACAGGTACAGCCCTGCGGTGAGGGAGGCTGACTAACAAATCCAACAGGCATTAGGGCCTTTTTTTTTTTTTTCTTCTCTTTCTTTCTTTGTTGTAATCAAATTGTGATGCAAATCCCATTGAAGTGAATGGATTCCTTACATCATGAAACATAAACTCTTTGTAAGTAGAATCTACCATATTATACAGTAGTTAATCCCAACACCTATTGCATGCTAGCTTTAAATGCAAGGGAGTCTTTAGTTCAAACAGTAAGTATAAGCCCATATTGCAGCTTTGACCACGTTGCAAAGAAAATGCCGTGAAACTTGCTTTTATGCAGTTTTGATGTGCTCTTCTCAGTTTCTCTTAAACTCTGTTACTTTTCTATTTAATCACTTAGTTCTGCTTTGTTCCTGATATCTGTCATACAGTTTCCCAGAGCTCTAGATTTATGTTTGGGGGAAGGCAAAAAGAAGCTTAACTTCTGTCTCTCCCTCATATCGGATACCCTCAGGGAAGCCTTGTCCTCTGGTTGAACTCCCTAGACTTGCAGAGCAGGGCTTTTCTATCCCTATTCCAAGCTGCATTGCCTCTGTAAAAACAAATCACTTCCCGTTAATACAGAGAGGGAGGAATAATCTTAATTTATTTGTACTCCACCTTTTTTCTCACTGCATGCTTGAGACTTGCACATCTTAACAAGTCCTTGGACAGCATGGGCTTTTCTTTATTTTCTAGCTGTTAAACTGCATTAGAGCTAACTGAAATGACATGTTTTATTGAGCTGATTTTAACATTTGAGCTTTGCTTTAGTTCTGTCGCCATTTTCATAACATGTTGAAAGGGAAATACTCCACTCTGCAGGCTATCATTCATGCCATTTTCTCTTAGTCTCACTGTGTGGCTATTGCTGTATGAAAACCCATTCAATGAACCGTCCTGCTGAAAGCTGTCTCCTTTGTTAAAACACTCCCAATTCTTGAGCTGTCCATGGGACACCTGAATTTTGTTTTGAGGATTTCTTTTTCTCAGTGCCAGATGCTTTACAAAGTTTTCTCTGGTTTAAGCCTGGATGAAAAGTAGAATGACTCATCTTCATGCTTCAGCATACATTGATCACAGAATCTGATCTGAAGTTACTGAACTTCTGTCTTTAAAATGAAGCTATTTATTGCCATACCGTGGGCAATTATGTTGTATGGCAATGTGTTCAACTGAAAATTATATCAGGTTACCCAAAAGCTGTTGCTACAGTTGTGCATTTAGAGATATTTTTGGATATTTTATAGAGATACTTTTCCCTTCAGTAAGTAGATTGGTTGGAAAACTTGGATCATAATTTCAGTAAGGTTATATCTGCAAACATGCATTTAAACAAGGAACCTGTGAAGACAAGTTTAGGGATTCTATCATAAATATTTTCTTTATCCACATATTTATGTAGATACTATTGCACAAAGTTCCTTACAGCTCCATTGTTACAGCACTGTTATAAGTGTATGTGTATTAAATGCATTAATAATTGATACAGTGTAGAAATTTTAAAGTGAGGGAATGAATGCCTTTATTTGACTCTTATTAACATTTTAACTTTTGCTTAAGTGGGCAGAGTTTTTAATGAGAAAACTACAATTTTTAGAAAGCACAGGTTTACTTGAATGAATGCCAAATAAACTCATTGGCAAAGTGACTCAGATGATGTCATGGAGGAGTTCAAGAAATGTTGCTAGCTTTATTCACATACACTGTTCTTTTCTTATCAAATATCTTTTCCAAAGGACTATCCAGTTTTCCGTTGTACGAACAGTAAAGTCACTGTCCAGCCTAGCCCATACCTGAGTTACCGACTGCCGAAAGATTTTGTGGACCTTTCTACAGGAGAGGATGTTCACAAATTAATTGACTTTCTTAAACTGGTAAGAAGTAGTGAAAAAAATTTCTGACCTTCCATCTTTGTGACACAGCAACATCAAAGTGCCTGGAACTGTGCTTTTATAATTAACATAAATGTAAATACCAATGTAGTATAAATGGAAATGTATTTTTTTGAATGGCTGAAGCTAATGCTTTTAAGAACTTTAAAAGTTAAAAGTATATTAGGAAAAAACAAACACTTGTTCCTTTTTCAATACAATTTCTCTGTTCCTTTGATGGACAGTGACATGAAAACATGACATCTTTGTAAGCTAGGGAAGGGAGGACAGGTTGTCTTCATCTTGACCACTGACTTCTTCCACCACCATCATGTTTTCTGGTTCTTGTATATTCCTTTGGTTAACGTATGGGGCAAATCTTGTTCTTTACTGGAAATAAAATCCTGTAGTTTGGGATGGGGGAGAGGGTTGATATTGTTCTGTTCCATTTGCTGGAAACATTATCTCTTACCATTCAAAAAATGGCTTAGAAATGCAGTCATTTTCTAACATCCATTGTATCTGGAAACGCTTGTCATGATTTATTCGTGCTCTTACTTCAGATAACTGTGTCCTAACATTATGAACTCTCCTGTTCCGTTGACAGAAAAGAAATCAGCAAGATGATGACTGAGGTACCAAGAAGAATTACGTTGAATTACAAGCAAGAAATGTGGCAAAAGCTATATTTAGCATAACTATTAAGCTATTGATTTAAAGAAAACCTGCTTTTTATAGTCAATGAAAGAACTGAAGAGCTGTTCATCCTCTGTGTCTGTTGGTTTATATAAAAGTGTAGAAAAGCTTTTTCAGGGAAACATGAAAGGTCAGGGTGAGTTCTCACTAGATTCCAGGTTAAATACAATTACATCATGGTGCAAGCAAGCAACAATCTGAGTACAATTGAATGACTGCTTTCTTATCTCATACTGTGAAGATTGATGCCATTGAAGTATGCCATTGGACTCTTCAGTGATAAATATGACAACATTTAATGCTTGTGCAGTTAAAACGTCAAGCATTCTCTGAATTTAGGCACAGTCTTGCTTACAATATAGTATAGTCACAAGGAAAGAAAGGAATGTACCTTTTTTTCTGTAGTAACCTTTTAAAATTGCAAATCGACTTGTTTTGTGAGCACTTCTTAGCCTTCCTTTATGTAAAAAAGAAGAGAAAAAAAAAAGTGGAGATTTTTTTTTTCTTTGTCATGAGGGCTAATACTTCATTTCAGAGAATAGCTATATAACTATAGCAGACTACTTATGGTTTGAACATTTTGCATTTCAGGAATTTGAAATTCTGAATGCATTTCAAGTAAAGTAATATTTTCACAGTAGCTAAGGTTATGAAATTTGTTAAACTTCACCAAATTTCATTTCATTTTCATAGTAAAGCTTTCTTGAAACTTACTTTTTAACATGATTACATACTAGACATCATCTGTGGCTTTAACAGAAATAGTTAAACATAACATCAACCTGTAATTTTATATGTGGACTCAGTCTTGTTTCTTTTGTATCACATCTCTGAGTTTCTTAAGAAAATAATTACTCTTTCAGCTCTTAAAATTCTGTATTCATTTGGTGGTTCTTCATGTTTTTTGTGTAAAAGGAAGCTTGGCTAAATCTGGGGAAACAGAAGCTCTTGTTACCGATTGCTGTTACTTGGGAGGTGGGGGTTGGACAGTTTAGGATGAAGAACCAGCTAACTTCTGGATATAAGTGCTTGCATGGCATCAGTAATTTGTTAACAGTGTGCACAATTCCTGTTGAAATGAAAGGACATTTGAAGGTGCTCATAGCCCCTGGAAACTGGTTCCTATTTCAAACCAGTTATGTGATACTTTGTGTGCATATATAAAGCTGTTCATGTTCCTTGCCTTGCTTTTGCTGTCAAATTGATATGGTGCTCAGTTACAATCTGTTCTTAGATGTAAATCTGAGCTTAGATGTTAAATTATTACTTACTGTCTGTATTTAGCTTCAGTTTTGAATGAATACTTACTCTAGTTAAAGATTATGCAGATTAAGAATCCAGTTCTACTAAATACATTGATGAAACATCACAGATTAAAGCTCCTGCAGGCTGAGAGTACAAGATCTGCCCTACTCTTGAAGCAATGGAATCTTCTTAATAGCTTTTTGTACACAAAGTAGATGATCATTAACTTAGGGCTGGGCTATCGAATCACAGAATGGTTTGGGTTGGAAGGGACCTTAAAGACCATCTAGTCCTAAGCCCCCTGCCATGGGCAGGGACACCTTCCACCAGACCAGGTTGCTCAAAGCCCCATCCAACCTGGCCTTGAACACTTCCAGGGATGGGGCATCCACAGCCTCTCTGGGCAACCTGTGCCAGTGCCTCACCACCGTCACAATAAAGAACTTCTTCCTTACATCTAATCTAAATCTACCCTCTTTCAGTCTAAAGACCTTACCCCTTGTCCTGTTACCACATGCTCGTGTAAAAAGTCCCTCTCTGGCTTTCTTGTAGTCCCCCTTCAGGTACTGGAAAGCTGCTGTAAGATCTCCCTATAAGATCTCTCTTCTCCAGACTGAACAATCCCAACTGTCTCAGCCTGTCTTTGTAGGAGAGGTGTTCTAGCCCTCTGATCATCTTCATGGCCCTCCTCTGGACTCACTTGAGCAGGTCTGTGTCTTTATGTTGGAGCCCCCAGAGCTGGACACAGTACTCCAGGTGGGATCTCACAAGAGCGGAGGAGAGGGGGAGAATCACCTCCCTTGACCTGCTGGCCACGCTTCTTTTGATGCAGCGCAGGGTACAGTTGGCTTTCTGGATTGTGAGCACACGTTGCTGGCTCATTTTGAGCGTCTTGTCAATCAACAATCCCAACTCCTTCTCTGCAGACCTGCTCTCAATCCATTCATCGCCCAGCCTGTATTTGTGCTTGGGATTGCCCCGACCCATGTTCAGGACCTTGCACTTGACCTTATTGAACTTCATGAGGTTCGCACAGTCCCACCTCTCAAGCCTGTCAAGGTCCCTCTGGATGTCATCTCTTCCCTCCAGCGTGTTGACCGCAGCTCACAGCTTGGTGTCGTTGGCAGACTTGCTGAGGGTGCACTCAATCCCACTGTCCATGTCACCAACAAAGATGTTAAACAGCTCTGGTCCCAGTACTGACCTCTGAGGAACACCAGCGTCAGTTGTCTCCACTCAGACATCGAGCCATTGACCACAACTCTGAGTGTGACCATCTAGCCAATTCTTTATCCACCCAGTGGTCCATCCATCAAATCCATGTCTCTCCAATTCAGAGACAAGGATGTTGTGTAGGACAGTGTCAAATGCTGTACCTAATCCTGCCATACTATAGGACTTTGGATGAGTTTTTCTCACCCTTATCAGAGGGATTATCTGAGTGTAAATGTCTCTAAATCAGGTATGAACTTCAAAACATAAAAAATAACAAAGCTTTCTTTTTTCTTTTAAAGTTTCTAGCCATAACTTACACAATTGTGATGATCTAACCACACTTCCTTTACACAGATAATGCCTTGGAATTTCCAGTAGATTCATAAATGCTTTTGAACTACAGATTATTGTCTTGAGTCTTGGTTTAAAGCTGTAAGATAGTTTCCTGCATCTTTTTTATGGGCTCCACTAATTAATTTACCATTATCATAGCTTTCTGTGCTGGATATTCACCAGAACATATACAGTGTCAGGACCAGTTTGATGGGACCCTATGCACTCTAGAGTGTCCCTTTAGGTGAGTAGGCTGGAGCAGTAGCCTTTTAACAGTCCTTTGATTCTTGACATTATTATTGATCCTGAAAATGGCATCACCAAGTGAACTGACCATAGTCAGTGCAGAGCTCTTAGACTTGCTGGCAACTTCCGTGTATTTGCAAGAACTGCAGTCTTTTGTGGGTGCTCTGCATTTATAGTTGAGCTCTTCTAGGACAAATCACAGTGGGATCGGACACTGGCCCAGCACCTGGCTCCCTAAATGGCTTTGCTTGTTGCTAGCCTGTGCTGGTCCTCTAGTTAAAGGACCACCATAATGACATGCTGTGCTGCTCCTGTCTCCTACCCAGTGCCCTCTGGCCCAGCTTACCCCTCCATCCCTCATCGGTTTCAACATCTGTTCAGCATACTCAAAGACTTCTCTTTATAGTCATATGCTAGTGATAAGTGAATTCAAAGTTTGTTTTTCTCCCGTATGATTTGCTAACAGATGACCAGTCTGAATTAATGGAGTGCTCAGCCAAGCTATCAAACGCTGATAACTAACTTTATTTCAGAGTTGCAAGAACTTATGCCACTTCCTCTGGGTTTAGTCTTAATGAAGAACCATAGAATGTAGCAGAGCAAAAATACTAGTCCCGTGTTCAGGTCCTGATACAGAAAGAGTCCCCACTATAAAAATCTGTTCTACATAATCAGATTCCCCCAAATATCATATCCTTACAATTTAAATACATACTTGATATTTACTTTGCTTCTTTCTCCAACTTCAGGTAACCAAATGTTGATTTTTTTTTTTTTTTTTGTCTGTTAGATTAAAGATTCCTCTTCTAAAAGAATTTTCATCCCATATGACCTTTTGATCTGCGAGGGTAATTAACCAACATATTCCTCTTGGGGAGGTGAGGAAGCTAATGTTGATACATTAAAAATGCTTCAGAACAGTTTTAAACTGAATAGTATATGATGCTTTTAATTCAATTTCAGGTCATCATAAGATCAGTTACTGCCTCTAGCCATCATAGAGAAATTTGAAAATGCAGAATTCCAATTGTTCAGGTGCTTGTTCATGTGATTCAATGGTATGATCACCATTTGCTGAGTAAGGGCTAACTATGTACTATATATTCTTAGTTACATGCTTAAAACATTATATAAAGATACTTGTAATCTCACCTAGATGACAAACATGAGACGTTTTAGAGGGAAGTTGTTTTATACAGATCATATGCTTGTCAAACTCTTAAGAAGCCTGGCTATGTCTAACGGATCAAGTGTAGTGAGGCTCAGTTCTTGGACTGCAGCTCTGCCAGGAGCGCCAAAGGAAAGTCTTCGTTGTTTCACAGCCAATGCTTGTGATATTTAATCTTCCAGATGGATAGTGGGGATCAGGATTCCAGTAACCCCGTAAGTAAGAATTATTAGCATGTACTGGCTTAGTTCAGGATTTGAAATAATGCTCCTGCACTTCTGGGCTGCAGACTGACTGTTCTGTTTGTACTCCTTTGACTCCTCTTTTTCCAGTGTTGTCCTCATCTTCCCTGACCCACCAATCTAGTATTTGGGTGAACGTTAGGATTAGAGTAAGCAGCAGCGTGGATAATACTCATCCGAATTTTAAAACCTCTCTCTGTCCACTTTTTCCTCCCTCTTAGAAAGAGATTTTCTTGAGTGGTGCTATATAATATCTGAAAAAAACCCTAGAAGTAGGGGAATAATAGCCAGCTCCAAGCCTCAGTAAAATGAATACCACTTGTTAGATTCTGGTCACAGTGTATGGCTTGTAAAAATCCCCATAACTGCATCTGACGTCCTTAGCTAGAAATTTCATGTATCTCATTCTTACGCACTCACCTGTTGCTGATATCCAGGGTGCAGTGCTGGCTGGAAAAAAGGTACTTGGTGAGACGCAGTTCAGATGCCCGTTTAAGCAACGTAAACTATTAGACTAAACCATCAAGGTTTCAGGCTTTCAAGAAAGCATTCCCAAACGGAAGGATTCCAAAATAGATCAGTGGTAGCGTGGAGATGGGTAGTAGTGTGGCACAAACCTGTGTAAAAATACCTCTGGTAGCTTTGTGCATGACTGAGTTAGTTTGGCTTTCACAAACTGTGCCAAATCTGAAGTGTTAAATAGCCAGAGAAGACCATGGGGTATCTGTCAGTGAATATAAATAGGCAAATCAGCCTGGCAACTGGTAAATAGTTTCAACTTTAGAGGCCAAGAGTATACAATTCAGGTTGTGTTTGGAGAGCAAGTCTATCACTTCAAGAAATATTGAACTAAAATACATACCTTTGGCTTAAAGAAGATGGGCCTTAAAGTGTAATACAGAAACAGACCATCATGCTTTTGATTCATGGTGGATACTTGGTAACGCTGATATTTAGAGGCTTAATAAATCTCTTAACAAAAGTTTGCCTGGATGTTGAATTAACAGTGTCTTTACTTCTGTTTGAATTTGATGACCTCTGTAAAGAGAAAGTCTCCAACTTGCGGTCATCCTGAAATTATATAGAATTAAAATAAGACTTTTTGCCATAACTGGAGTATTTTGTGCAGACCTGAAGCTTTATCAAAGGTACGGAGTCCTTGAGCAGTAATGTGTGATTTTAGATTTTTATAATAATAAAGACATCGGCACTGCAGTTAAGAGTGGGTTTTTTTGGTGACGGGAGGGACCTGCTATATTTCTGTGTGCAAACTATTGTAGCAATGTACTCCTTGGGTACTGAGTGTTTTGACTGCTCTAAGGTCCTCTTAATAGCTGACCAGACTTCTTCCAATGATGTGTTTTGGCAGGTTGTAGGGAAAGATTGGTTGGCTGGTCAGTCAAAAATGCTGACTTCTCAGAACCTTTCTTCATGGAAGCATGTTAGTTACAAATAAACTTTCAGGAAAGATTTGTGACTCCTAAACAGCATTTCTAGCCAAGAGAAAGAAAACAATCAATACTTGTTATTTCTAGTCTTTAGGGCTCAAATCCAAATGGTGGAGGGGCTTGGACTTTTGGTTTCTGTCTTTGCTTCTGCTATGAAACTCTGTGTCCTGACAGACTGTTGCATTTCATTGATGTAAATGAATTATTCATTGGAGCAGGGACTGTAAGAGGCAGGAGGGAGAATAAAGCAACATGTTAAGCTAACACATCTGTACACCGGTATGAGGAATACACAGGAGGAACTCATTGTCAATATATGTAAAAAATGGTTGATGGGCATTGCAGAGACTTCGGGAGTTAAACTGCAGCACTGGAACAGAGAGATCTGTGGTTCAGGAAGGGCTGGAGGCATGATGCTGAGCATCAACAGTGCCTGTATTTCCAAAGCTTGGGAATCATAGAATCACAGAAGGGTTTGGGTTGGAAGGGACCTTTTAAAGATCATCCAGTCCATGCCCAGCTGCCATTGTGCAGGTGCATATTTCACTAGATCTGGTTGCTCAAAGCCCCGTCCAACCTGGCCCTGACCATGATGGGGCATCCACAACTTCTCTGAGCAACCTGTTCCATTGTCTCACTACCTTCATCATAAAATATTTCCTCCTTATATTCAATGTAAATGTACCCTCTTTCAGTTTAAAACTGTTGCCCCTTTTCCTGTCACTACAGGCCCTGGTAAAAAGTCTCTCTCCATCTTTCTTATAAGCCCTCTTTATATGTTGAAAGGCCTCAATGAGTTGTCCTTGAAGCTTTCTCTTCTCCAGGCTGAACAACCCCAACTCTCTCAGCCTGTCCTCATAGGAGAGGTGCTCCAGCCCCCTGATCATCTTCATGTCCCTCCTCTGGACTCGCTCCAACAGGGCCATCTTCTTCTTATGTAGGGGACCCCAGAGCTGGATGCAGTACTGCAGGGGGGGTCTCACCAGAGCGGAGCAGAGGGGCAGAATCACCTCCCTTGACCTGCTGGTCACGATTCTTTTGATGCAGCCCAGGGTACAGCTGGCTTCCTGTGCTGCAAGCACACATTGTGGGCTAATCTCCAGTTTTTCATTCACCAGTATGCTCAAATTATGAAGTCTGGTGGAAATGGAAGGTATTTGCTACTTGGGTATCTGCTGGGAAGGTAACACAGGAGGACTTGAAAAGACAAAGAGTTAACGGATTTTTTTCAAGAGGACAGAGTTTGTATTTCAGAAAGTACAGCGTGTTATTGTAGAGTTGGCTGTTCTGGAGTACAGTCAGGCTCATTAGAAGTGGTTAAAAATCTTAACGTCAAAGGTAATTCCGGTGAAAGTGGCTGTGGAGTTGGCATTTGGTGCTTTTGAGAAAGCAGGGAGATGAGATGAGCAGAATAAGGACCTCAAAAGGCAGTTTTGGTAAGTGTGGGTGTTGGTGTCTGGGTCCGTTTGGGAGATGATGGGTGGGATAACTGAAGAGTTGTGCTTTTTTTAATGGCCCAGCAGCAATCTCCTGATGTGAAGGAAAAAATGGCATAGCGAGGATTTGTAAGGATCAATCAAAATGAAACTGCAGAAATTGGAAGGAACACATGATTAAGTGTGAAAAGATGAGGGGATGGAGAAAAAACGATGGATGATTCAGAGAAAACTGATGCATTTAATGTTTTCTTTGCCTCACTATATCCTTTTTACAAGCAAAAGAAGGAAATGAACTAAATCATCACAATGTAGCAGAAAAATTGCACTTGGAATAGCTATTGGTATGTAGCCAGAGAGGGTACTTTGAGTGAGACCACTATACATTTTATTGCAGGGCCTGTATTTTTCCATAACTTCATTAATGACTGGAGCTGTGAAATAAATAGCCTGTATAAAAATCTGTGGTTGTCACTGACTTGAAAATACATGCAGGCACTTTTGAGGGCTGTATCAGAATTTGAAATGGCCTGAAATAACGAGAAGAAATTTGCTAAAGGCGAGTGCAAAGTGCTGCAGTTAGAAGGAGAAATCAGACATTGAAGTACAAAATGGGGAAAGAGCTGGCAGAGCAGCAGTACAGTGGGAGTGGATAAGTTACAGTAGAGACCATTAAATGCAAGGCGATAATAAGCTGTTGGGGGAGGAAAAAAGCAGGTGTCATCCTGGGCTAGCAGGAGAGAGGGATGGAAGGAATGAGAGATTTTGTTTGAAGTGGGGATGGTGTACTGCAGTGTGTCATTTTAGGCACAATACTGCAAGAAATACGTTGGTCACTGGAGAGTGGCCAAAGATTGAATCGTAGAATATCTCAAGTTGGAAGGGACCCATAAGGATCATCAAGTCCTGCAGAAGCCGAGGCCATGGCCATCGCTCGGGAAGCTGACTCTGCAGAGGTGCAAGGCAGGATGGGCTGTTTCCCACGCTCCCAGGTCCAGCCGCTACGCTTTATGAACAAGACGAGCAGAGCAGGAGATGATAACTGCAAGGACTTCTCGTCACAGCAAGACTTTGGATGACGTCCTCTGCTCACAGGAGCCCTGGGGTGGGAACGCGGGTTACAGAAGGAATGCCCAAGCCCTGTGCTGACAGGGGTCTCCCTAGGTCTTAGGGGAAGGGGCTCCACTGGACTCCTCCAGGCTGAGAGCACAGACAACGTTGCTCTCCCTCCCTCAGGGAGAAGCCCCTGGCCAAAGCCAGGCTGTGACCTGTCTCGGTCCTGCCGCGGTGATGCCGGGAGCCAGTTGCACAGGGTCACAGGGAGGGAGGCCAGCAGGCTGTCCCAGCTGTGCCCAGTACATGGCCACCAAGGGCAGGGACAGCCCCCGGCGCTGGGCGCAAGGGACCGCCTTGGGGACAGCATCCCGAAGGCCTTCCTCAGGTGTGGTCCTCCACTGTGACACGGGGGGGCCCCGCCACCCACTGTGTCACAGTGACACGACCCGGCAACGTAGCTGGCTGTGCCACTGGGACAGAACTGGTCAGGGACTGCCCCACGGCGTGGGAGAGGACATCTTTGAGGGGCCAGTGGGATTAACTGGAGGGGCTGAGAGGGGAAGACTCGAGGCTGGAGGAGGCTGCCAGAGGTTCTCCGCTGCAATCCCAGCTCCCGGCAGGGCCATGTTTGAAGTTAGATCTGCTGGATGGAAATCCTGCTTCATCCTTCCTTCGGGGAATGGAGACAAGCTCCTGGGGAGACGAGAAGAGCCACAAACACCTGGAGGTGCCCAAGGCTGTCAGGCCTTTTCAGCTGGATAGCAGTGACAAAGGTTGGCTTGGTGGCTTGCCAAGACCACGGGAATATGTTCTCGGTGCTTGAGGAGCACTGCAGAGCTCGCCATCCCTGTCCCCTGCAGAGCCAGTGCCACTAAGGAATGGGCTGCAAAGATGTTGCAAGGGCTATCGCTTTCAGCACCTTCTCCCAGTGCTCTGGAGCACCCACTGGTGTCCTGCTGGGCACGGGAAGGATTCTCTCCCCGCAAGGTCAATCTGACCGGGGGCTTTTTGCCACTCTTGGGGGTTCCTGAGATGTCTCTGAGTTGTGGGAGGGAAAGGGTCGGGCAATGGTGGTGTCCCTGGTAGATGTGACCAGCCGGTGGGGCCGGGAGGCAGGTCTTGCTCACATGCTCAGGGAATAGCCGATCGCCAGCTCTGGGGTCAGGAGGGAATTTTTTCCCTCGGGGAAGACTGGCACTGGTCCCCGGGGGTTTTTTGCCTTCCTCTGCAGCATTGAGCACAGCCCCTTGCCAGGGCTCCTCTGGGCCATTTTGGAATAAGTGACTGCCTGCTGCTCTTGCAGCACCGAGACACCACTGGTGCTCTGGGTCTGCGGTCAGGAAGGATTTTTTTCCCCCGGGGAGGATTGGCACTGGTCCCCTGGGTTTTTTTTTTCCTTCCTCTGCAGCACTGAGCAGAGCCCCTTTGCCAGGGCTCCTCTACGCCATTTGGGGTAAGTTCCTGCCTGCTGCTCTTGCAGCAATTAGATGCTTCGTTTTCAGCATGAAGATGCTGCAGGTGCACTGGTCTGGGGTCAGGAAGGATTTTTTTCCCCTGGGGCAGATCGGCACTGGTCCCCAGGGGATTTTTTGCCTTACTTGACCACATTTAGCACAGCCCCTTGCCAGGGCTTCTCTGGGACATTTTGGCTAAATGCCTGCCCGCTGTTCTTGCAACACAAAGACACTGTGGATGCCCTGGATCTGCCAGAGCTCCCACTTTTCAGCTGTACCTGCATTCAATAAAATTGGAGTTTTCTCCTCGATCTGCGTTCATGTCGTGTAGCGTGTGCTGGTCTCAGCTGGGAAGCCTTGTCCTGCAGCTAGCTGTGCTGTCAGCAATGGCGTGTACGCTCACACGTAGTGGCACAGCCAGGAGGCTTGGCTGGTTGCCCAAACCTAGCCTGAGCCAACGTGTCTCAGCAGCCAGAGCGCAAGGCACGTTCAGCCACTGCCTCCTGGCCACTCAAGCTCAGCCTCAGGGATGCACTAGGAGCTACCTTTAAATGAATAGTTTATGGGACAGCTTGTTGCTGTCACAAGAAAACATGATTAATTAGAAAAATCAGAATCCTTCATTATGGGAAAAGGTGCTGAGCTATGTGTTGTTTCTAAAAGAAATCAGCTAATACGTAGCAAAGATGAGCAGGAAGAGACCTCGGAGGAGAATATACTCTAACCCCAGTGCTAAGGCAAGTTACAAGGGGAGGCTGGGGAACCTGCAGGACTAATATTGCTTATGCTGTCTTACTTGAGACCCTTCCTCACCCTACTTCTTCAAGATGTGCTAAAAATTTCTGCCTTATCCAGTGAGACAACCCCCACCCCCCAAACTTCAGATGTCACCAGTGGGTACCATGTGCCCTTTCAAAGTTGTAACCATGCTTGATTTCACTGATTTCAGATGGAAGCCCTTAGTGTTTTCCTATGTGCACGTGGCTGCCACCATCTGTTTTGGGGATGGGGTGGTCCAGCCCTTCTCAGCACACAGGGATGAAGAGGACGGGGAATCCAGCTCCAGCACTGGGTTGAGATTTGGGGTTTCTCCCTTTTCCAGGAGGCAATGATCCACACCAAGTAGTGAAGTCAGCCAGAATCTTGGGAACAGCAGTTAGAAACCATTTGATTGGCATCATTATACTGCAAAAAGACCTGGTGGGCTTGATGATAGATTCTGATTGCCTGGAGATAGGTTTTTCTCTCTAATCTCACAGCCAGGGGAAGAAAACTAATCTGGTATCTTTTGTACTCGCGTACATCTGGGAAAGGCATAGTGGATCTTTTGAAGAGGAGATGCAGAATGGGATCAGGCATGTAAAAAGGAAGAAAGTGTGTTGGAAGTCCTCTGTCTCAAAGGGTTTACCTTGCAGCATTTCACATTCTTCAGAGTGTGAATACCCTTAGTAAGGAACAAAAATAAAGGCATTAATATTATTTGCTGGTCGTTTTTAACTATAGAAAATCATGTGTGATGATGCTCTGTGTGTGTGTGTTTATTGCTCAAATCTTCTCCATTTTTAACCTAATTTGATCAAGAGCTTTCTTAAAAATATTAGATATCATGAAAACAGGCAGCTAGATAGAGAGATGGGCAAGAGTGAGATGCTCTGAAAGCCCCCTCCTGAAGGAAAGGCTGCAGTAGCAGTTTCTCTAACAGTCAGTAATGAATCCATGAGAAAAATCTATCATCATGAATTCCCTGAGGGCAGGAAAACCTTCCGCGCAAGTTTCTTTTATCGGTCACTGTAGAAACAAACCCCCAAACCTAAGTCTGTGCAAGCCTTGCTTACATTCTGCTACCTAGCAGATAAACTTCAAATAAGTTTGAGTCAGAAATGTTAGAATATCGACGAACTTTGGTTAATCTGGACACTTTTGACTTGCTTTTGATGACCCTTTTCCATGAAGAAGACTTGAAAATAAGTGCTAATGAGTGCTAATCGGTGCTTTTTCGCCAGTCAGGCCCGCATGGCTCTAAGCAGCGATTGATGATGACTCCGTCCATCTCAGAGCGTGTGAGATTTATTTCCTGGATTAGCCACTAGGGAAGCAGCGTGGATTTCTAACTAAAATACCCCACACCTTAAATGCCTTGGCAATCAGTAAAAGAACCACCTTTTACTTCTCGCTCCCCAGATCATGCTCAGCATGCTTCCCTGTGCTTTAGGGAGAAGGACCTTTTCCATAAACCCATGAACATCTGAGACCCTCACTGCAGACAGCCTCTGCCGTGTGCCTTCAAGGGAGAAAGCGGAGCACTGCCCAAGGCTGGAGGCTGCTCCACGTTGGGCTCTCGGGGTGGAGCACAGAAACTGGTATGTCATGTTTGGGTGTCTCATTTTTCTTATTCAGCCTGAGATTCTTCTAGGTATGGAAGCAGTTACTCCACTTGATGTTAATTTCCTAAGCAGAAAAATGATCTGCTTCTCTTTAATATGGACATATAATTTCTTAACTTCAATTATGTTGTTTTAATACACATAGCAAAGATAATTCTCCTTAATTATTACCTTGAGCACATGGCTGCAGATGCTGTTTACAGGTTTGGGGTTTTTTTCGGTAGGAAATCTGCATTAGTCCTAAATATTGAAGTGTTTTTCATTATCGAGGGTGCTAATAAGTTATTCAGCCTACAGCTTTCATGTGTCAGGAGATAAGGGCTGTAGTGACTTCATGGTTGCAAAGCCCTCTTTAAAATTAACGTAGGGGAAAAATAGGACCCAACCCTGAAATAAATTAACTGGAGTCGTTCCAGACACCTGCAACTGCCACGTGTAACGATCAGTCTTGCGGCTGACATTTATAGCTAGAGAAACAGGTTTCTGTTTGGAATGGCATTAACCAGCTACTGGGAACCTCTGAAGCCTGAGAACAGCGTTGTGTGCTGCTGCCGGTGATGCATTTTCTTCGGAGGTTTCTTCAGCAAGGACTTCTGACTGCAGAAGGTCCTCCCTGAGCAGGAGGTTCTCCCTCATGCTCTGTGCCCACTCTAGGGATGTCCTTCAGCAACCGGAGCTTCCCCAAGTGGTCTTCTCCCATCCATCTCGAGGCTGGAAGGAGAGCCGGGAGGGAGAGGAGGCATGTTGGCAGGATGAGTGTGTTATGCTGAGATTCAGGTCTCCAGGCCTAAAGAGGCTGCTGTAAAACAAGGGAAAAGAGTGGCTTTCAGCCTTTCTCAGTTCGCAGAAGCTTCTCTAGCAGAAGTGCAGAAGCTCAGATGGGAAATCTGTGCTGCTTGCCTTCGTCGGCTCTTACAGGCACCTAAGTGTGCATCCATGACCTCCGGGGACTCCATGGTGATGGGCTGAAAACCACAGCAATCATCAAGAAGGAGGAGGTCTTCCCTAGTGGGGTATTCCTTTGTAGCTCACTCTTTTGTCCTGTGATAACCCATTATGGGAGTCAGGACTTCCAGCGCATGCCTTGCACCCACAGCACCCCGAGGTGTTCAGGGAGAGGATCTTCATGGGGAAGAACTGCAGGACTGAGCATCCCCTGTGGAAGAAGGACCAGAAGGAGCTGAAACAGAGGCTAAATTGTTCTGCACAGAGTAGGAGAACAAAGTCTGGTTTCCAAAGGCTTCACATCCGTGTGTCTACACAGGCTCCCTCGCATTAAGCTCACGTCCCTCCCATGTGCCCTCTTCATCCTCAGACTTCTCTCTTGTGTTCCGCAGCCATGGGCAAGGCAGGATACAACTTCCCGGGGCTCATTTTGAGCTGTGCCTGGGCTCACCAGCTCATGGGCTATCTGGTCAGCCAGAGGACAAACAGAACAGGTAACTGTCACCCTTACACCCTTGTTGCTTATTAGGGAAGGCACTAATTTCAAACTCTCCTTTTCCTCTACCTGTATTGGGTTGGCATGGCAAGGTTTTGGGAGCAAGGGGGCTACAGGGGTGGCTGCTATGAGAAGCTGCTAGAAGCTTCCCCCATGTCTGACAGAGCCAAGGCCAGGCAGCTCCAAGATGGACCCGCTGCTGGCCAAGGCTGAGCCCGTCAGCGATAGTGGTAGCGCCTCTGGGAGAACAGATTTTAAGACGGGAAAAAAAGTTGCTGGTGCACAGAAACGGCAGCTGGAGAGAGGAGTGAGAAGATGTGAGAGAAACAGCCCTGCAGACCCCCAGGTCAGGGCAGAAGGAGGGGAGGAGATGGTCCAGGCGCCGGAGCAGAGATTCCCCTGCAGCCCGTGGGGAAGACCATGGTGAGGCAGGCTGTCCCCCTGCAGCCCAGGGAGGTCCACGGGGGAGCAGATCTCCACCTGCAGCCCGGGAACAGAGGACCCCATGCCGGAGCAGGGGACGAGTGAGGAGTCCTCCCCCTGAGGAGGAAGGAGCGGCAGAGACAACGTATGATGAACTGACCCCAAACCCCATTCCCCGTCCCCCTGTGCTGCTGGTGGGGAGGAGATAGAGAATTCTGGAGTGAAGCTGTGCCCAAGAAGAAGGGAGGGGTGGTGGGAAGGTGTTTTAAGATTTAGTTTTATTTCTCATTACTCTACTCTGATTGGATTGGTAATAAATTAAACTAATTTCCCCAAGTCGAGTCTGTTTTGCCCATCACAGTAATTAGTGAGTGATCTCTCCCTGTCCTTTCTCAACCCATGACGCTTTCATTATATTTTCTCTCCCCTGTCGATTTGAGGAGGGGGGGTGATAGAGCGGCTTTCGTGGGCACCTGGCATCCAGCCAGGGTCAACCCACCACACTACCCGACTACCGTTTTTCACAAAACATGCAGCTATTTCATATTTTGGGGGTTTAGCTGTGAAAGTTGACAGAAACTGGCCACGGGACCACTTGTGGGGACAGATGGAGAGACAGAGCAATCACAAAAGCCCCGCAGCTTAAGGAAACCAGGCTAAAACATGGGGTGTGTTCTGCATCTCAACACCTGCACACACCTTTCTTCCATCCGTGGCTCCTGCTGGAGTTGCATCCGTCATGCTGCCCGCAGTCCTGTGTGCACGGAGGCTGTGCTCAGCCCATGATATTTCATGTTTTCCATGAGCCTCCAACAGCTTGTTAAACAAGATAATCCTGGCTGCATACTTCCTACAAACATCTCCATTCACAAATCCAGCATTTGCTTCTCCTAGTTAAAGGCAATGCTCCCAGTTTGGGTATGTTTTGCCATCAATAAAGTGAAGGGCATCTTTTAATTAAATAAGAAACACAAAATACTATTAACATGAGATAATAACACACCTGATAACTTTAGAGAGTTGTTTTCCTACTCTAATTGAAGTACAATTTATAAAACTTACCTCTTAGCCTATAATTTTTTTCTTCCTGTTCGATGATTTTTCTTACAATATCATTCAGGTCTATTTAAAAAAAATTCATTTTTTGGTAAATATTTACCTAAAGGCACCTTTTGGCAAAAGTAAATACAATGATTTGGGGGAAAATTAAGACAATGATTGAGGATTCCCAGTGACTTAACACTGAATTTTGTCTAATGTCAGATTTCAGGAAATTGTATCAGTTTGATATTCAGATGGTGTTTATTAGGTTTGGGAGGGACTGTACAGGAGAAATAGAAAATAAGGGGCAGAAAATTACTAGCATGGAATATAGGGGTAAAAATGGAAAGCGGAACAGGAGATAGATCGTTACCTCGATCCAGCCAGTATTTGCACATAGGTTTACCTTGCTCAGGATTTCCATTGAACTGGATCCTGTTGTAGACAATAACACCGTGCTCTTTGCAGTGATGAATTTGTAGATATTGAGCTGAGTCTTTCCCACAGCAAGACTCCTTGCAAGTGGAACACAAACTTAAGTATTCCAGGCCTGGTATTTTGACATAAAAAATTAAAACGGAAGCATAAAATATGCCTTATTACCTATATACTTATAATTATGTATCTCTAGGGTAGTGTAAGGTGACTCTTTGTTCCAGCTTGAGTGTTTTTGCTGTGCTTTGGGTATGTGGTGGAGATGCTTTATGAATGTGTGTTTAGCTTTGTGCACAGTTATGCAAGAGCATGTTTCTTAAATAAAGGAGTGCCAGGAAACCCAGAGAGATTGCAGCCCCCCTGCCCTGGAGCACAAAAAAACTCTGCAGAAACCTCCCACCTCCAAGATTCAGCCCAAAGGGAGAAAGAGGAGAAGGGAGCAGATTTACATGGTACCATGCTATGTGGCGTTAATCAAGTTGCAATGATTGAATTTATTTCCAACAGCTGGAGGGGCTGTCCATGAGGTGGCATCATCCAATCTAAAGACTCCAGGAACTGTCCTTGATCTTGAGGGAAAACAAGCTACAAAAGGTGGTTCCAGGTGCAGTGGTCAAAGCAAAATCCAGCATGATGGAGCCCCGCAACAGACTGGTCCTTGAAACTTTTTTTTAAGAGTGTAGGTTTTTTTATTGTATATATATAAGCCAAAAAAAAAAAAAAAGGCAAGAAAAGCAAGCAAGCAAAGTATATTTTCCGTCTAAATTGATAGGATGAGACCAAGGGATTGATTTGGCTCTCAGAACATCATCTGTTCTTGATCAGGCTAATTAGCTGTGTGTGGAGCCAACTTCTGATCCGGACAGTGATGAGCAAGGAAGCAGAAAGAGCCAGAAAACTCAGTGCTCAGGTTACAGTAATGAAGGCCAGCTAAGCAATTAGCTACATCCCATCAGTCTGTCCTGTGTTGGAAGAGGTTGCCAAAGAAAATATACTAAAGGGATGTGTTTTGGACCTCTTTTTGAAGCTTTCAACTGCAGGTGCCAGAGCTCCTGGCTTGGTCTGGCCTGGGGGCTGCCTGCAGGGTGTTTTTTTTGGAGGATATCAGAATCTGGGTCCAAGCTTGCTCTATAGTGGGTTGCCTCCAGCATTTTGGACATCTTGCATAGGTTTGTCGTTCCTACAGAGTCAGGTGTGAGCTGAGCCCCTCAATCTGGGGTTTTGCAGGATGGCTGCTCACATCAGAGCAAGGCAAACCACATCATTCTGGAGTAAAGCCACACTCTTGGCACAGTCTACTTCTCCGTGGCTTCCTCTTCAGCATCAAGACTGTTTGTGAAGGTCTCAGGTGTATCAGACCAGCTTTTCACCTCTACAATTCCTGTCCCAGCTCCTGGAATACATTTGGGAACCCATAACTTAGCATAGATATGTGCGATTCCCAAAAACAAACTGAGGGAAGCAGATATTCCCTTCTGGCTCTTTCTAATTTTGAAGACTCTGCAAGTCCTTACAATTTCATCTTCGGCTTTTCATGCTCCGAGGCTGCACACATCTCTGCCCTCCTTGCCCCCCTTCTTGCCCTCATTCATTTCCTTCCACAGAACCATTTCTGTCCTCCAAATGTGAGCTTTATTAAATTGCATTCATAGCTCATTAGGGCCTGCCAATTCATCTAAGGGATGACAAAAGCCAATATTCCTTGTGAAAAGCCATTAATGCCGGAATGCTGAAGAAGAAAGGCACCCACAGGCCTGCTCACAGGCTTTGTGATGGGCTGCAGCACAGAAGCCCGCCCGAACCTGAAAGACTCAGTCATTTAGCAAAGCTTTGCACCAGCACGCTGTGCTGAATGTGTAGGGCCAGATCCAAACATGTCCTGAGCACCGCTCCTGTGCAGAACTCCTTGAAGCACCTTTACAAAGCCACATCCTTGCTTGCTTTTAAGGGATCTGCCAGTCCAAGACACCAAGGGTGATGACAATGGAGTGTCTTGCTAGAAAACCAGGTCTGGGGTAGCAGAAGGTGCCCAGGACCTGGACCAAAGGCTCAGCTTGGGATGCAATGGCTTATGAGGTCTTACTGAGTTTCTTCCAGAAACTTAAATCTTGGTATCAAAAGATGAGTTCACACTGCCCAGACAGTGGCCTGATGCAGAGGCTGCCAGGGAATATCTCTTCCCCAGCCTCCCCCTACTCCTGCCCAAGCCCTGCGAGCGAGCAGTAGCCTCAGACCTCCTGCGAGGGCAATTCTGTCTCCATCTCTCTCTTCCCCCCTCTCCATGACCCCTTTAGTCTAGGGTCTCCAGCTTGGGCATTACATTTGGACAATCTATACTGTGTTTTCCTGGTGTGTCCAGCGCTCACAGTCCCAGGCGAGATGATGGTGAAGGATGGGGGGGACTCAGTCTGCGCACCCCTGCTCTGGCAGCGCATCCTCACCGTGGGGAGAAATCACAGCACGGCACTCGTGGCAGAAAGGTCCCATCAGCAGACTATGAAAATGGAGATTTCAGTTTTAGATCACAAACTTGCTCTCAGCTTTTATAGCAGTATGGAAGTCTTCAGATGGGTGTGTTTTTTCTGTCTTTGTGATATAAATTAATATAAATATAATGATGTTGTACCATTGCACAAGCTGTATTGCTTTTCTCTCTGAATAAGGACTAAATCACTAAAGCAGTCACAGCTTTTAGATACTCAGAATCCAGTAACTTTTTAAATAAAGGTTCTTGGTTATGTAGTTTCTAATAAAACAGCTATTCCTGCATCGGTCCTGCTGGAGTCTGCCTCAGTTATAGTCCTTGAGCTACTAAAGCATCATCATTCCTTAGATACATTCTAAAACATCTGGAAAACTTGATGGGAACTAGAAAGAAATATTGTTCCCTGTCAGGCAAAAACCCACCACGCTTTCCTGGGCTGTAGGCAAGTTAGTTCCAGAGCTCTGGGTACGTGGCAGCAGCAGAAAGATTTTTTCCTCCAGCATGTCTTAATGAGTGCACGGGCAATGCTGACAGACCTGCTGCCGTTGGGGAGCAGGTCATACAGTTTTGTCATCTTATTGACCCTACTGAGAGCTGGGCGCTCAGGATAAAGGCAAAAAATAGCTTTTTGGCTTCTCAGTCAAGAATGCAGGAAACGAGTCATTAATTCACATTTTCACTTGTGCTGAGAAAGAGGAAAAAAACAATGCTTTCTTATGGTTAGAAGAAAAAATTGTCATTTTATGCATTGGGAGAGAGCTTCCAGCAGGCCTTTAGACTTTCTCCTCAAACAAGAATAGTTGCCTTTTCATTTCAGGTACAAAAATGGAAACAAATATGCTTCTTAGCACGTATCTTCTCTCATTAAAAAAACCAAACCAACAACCCAAAGAAATCAGCACAGCTCCAAACTTGTACCGCCTGAGATGCTGACCACAGCTTTACAGGCAGAAGTGATTCGAAGAGTAGCGCTGCGGCTCATTTAACATTAGCTGGAGGCCGGTGGGGAGCAGGGAAAGTGGAGGGAGCAGCAGTTTTGGGAAGCAACTCAGGTTTATCTCTGCCCCGCCTGGGGCAGCTCTCCATACAAACCAGGGCTTTTTCATAAAAAGATGTACCTTAGGCCCTCCTACCGATCTAGTAAGCAATCTGAAGCAACGCGAAGCAAACTCTGTGCTGCATTCAGACAACCTGCTTCGGATCCATCCTTCCCCACCCCTGGGATGGAGCTCTGGCCCGAGTGCCCGGCCGACCCTGGCATCCCCTCCGCTGGTGCGGGTGCCTGGCTGCTTGTGTTTCGGTGCTGAGACATGGTCAGGGTGACGCTGGGACCGTAGATGGTTGCTCGTGCTTTCAATTTAACTATGTAAAGTAGAAAAAAAGAAAATCCCTTTTTATTATTTATGTGCAATGCCACCTGCCTTGTCAAAAAAGCCCTTGGTCCCTGGCTTTCCTCCTTTTATGTGCTGATCAGAAAAGTGATGTTTTTCCCCCAGGGCATTTCCAGGCTGAGACAGGGGACAGCAGGAGTGTGCAGCCAGTTCAGGTGAGGACGCATGAAGCAATCCTGGTCGGAGAGGCCTGCTTCATCTCAACTGTGAAATTAGGATGATATCTCTTGTAGCTTTTGCAGCAAAGGAAACCTGGAGGCAGGATTTGGAGGTGGCTGCTGAATGGGGAATGGGTTTCGGGAGCATCCCTCCCACAGGAGGGACAGGGTGAGGGAAAACAAGTGCTTGGTTTCTTAATTCGGTGCGGGGCACATGGGATGCACAAACAGGCTGCACAAGAGCCCTTTGCTGTGAGCTCCTGTGGTTAATATTGGTTTAGCATCAGTAAGTAGCAGGGTGGGAGAGCATCCCTAGCAAGGCCACACTGCCAAGCCCTTAAGCAGCAAAGACGCTTCCTTGGCTCCACATTCATTTTGCCAAGGCTGGAAACAGCCCGACCAAAGAAACTCTTAACAGTCAAAAAGTTCATTGCTAGAGAAGAAGGAAAATGGGTAGAAAAGTCTTTCTGTTAAAACCCCTTGCTGCAGTGCCACTTCTACTCCTGAAGTGCTGAGCAGTGGGACTGCAAAGGTGAAAAGCCTTTTGGGTGTCCACACAGCCACGCTTCACTGGGGCTGAGTGGCCAGTGGTGGAAGAAATGCTGCATTCTGTCCTAAGAATAGTATTTTCTTACTAATTTTTAATTACCTTTCACAAAATGTCCCTTATTCCTGTACAATGCCAGTAGGTAAAAAGTACTGCCAATTCTGAATATCTCTATAATTTCCCTTTCTTTAGGTCCTTGCACTTCTACAAATTCCCCCCTGCCAAACTGGGAATAGCTGTATTTCCACTGACTGTTGAATTCTCCACTGGTGTTTACTAAGATCACCCCACGCTGGCTTCAAACTGACGTTGGAGAAGGGATGATGATGGTGAGGTGTCACCTTCAGACTTGTTAGTTGCTGCTTGGCACTTTGAACACTGAAGTCAGGAACCATCATGCACAGCTGGATGAAATCAGGAATTTTTGATGTGAAGTTGCCCAGTATTAGACTGGCATGAAAACTGCCTTGGCCACCAGCCTATCTGCAGTGATTGCTCCCGTGGCTTTGGGAAAGCAAATGTTCTGGCCTTGCCATGAATAAACTTTGCAGATCCACTTAAAGAGAAGTTGGCAGTATAGCAGTAAAAAAAAATCCATCAGGAGCAAATGTATCTTCATATATTTTTCATTCACAGCCTCTTTTCCTACCCAATAACCCAAAATTTGTTATAATTACTATATTATATATATAATATATACTATAAGGAGAAGCGGTCCCACACTGATACCTACAAGATCTAGCCCTGTATCAGCAGCTCATGCACCCACTCCTCCCTGACCACAGCCACCCCATGGTTTTTTTTAATAAAAATTGCTTCCTAAAAGGAAAATATTCCCACTGTTCATACACCTGCATGCCTACATGGCTATCAGCCTGGGTTTTCCAAATTAATCCAGACTCCCCTTAAGGGAGAAGGCAAGGAGACCTTGTTGCTGTTTTTCTTATGGCAGCACGGAGGCAGATGGGGAGGAATAATAAAAGCAGTAAGGAAACGAGAGGAAAGAGCCCTTTCTCCCCCCCCCCCAGGATATACTCTGAAGACAGCTGTTCTCAGGGAAACAGGAGCTTTTCTTCTGGCTGGGAGGTGATTTTTAAGAAGAGCAAGGCATCGTGTGTGTTAGTGCAGAGGCTCCTCTTGGAGGAAGAAGAGGCACGGAGCTGGGGGACGGGAAGCGGTGGCAGGGTGGGTGGGGATGTTGTGCTGGGAGGTAACGGGAAAAATAAATGAGCCTGTGCTGGGTCGAAAACATCACAGACGTGGCTATTACAGGCTCGCTGGTGCGGCAGGTTCCTGGAAGAGAGCTGTTTGTCTGAAGAGCCATCCTGTGCGCTCTAGCCCGTGACAAACACAGAGTAACCCAGGGTACAAGAAGACCCATGCATGTCACGGTGCTATAATAAGACACGTGGCATCAAGAACAGTATTACCCCTTCCAGGAGAATGGCAGGAATTTCTGGAACAGCCCTTTTCACTAACTAAAGAAGTTCCTGTTGAAAAGAAACCCTGCTGAAATCTTAATTTTCCCTTTTGGTGCATAATTAAGAGTCAAATAGGCTGGGTGAAACGGACTCTTCCCATCCACCTCCTGATGCGAATAACCGAGGCTTTTAAGAAAAAGGCAGTGCTGTTCAGGTATTAGCACAGGGTCTGGTTGAGATCTGTTCTTATTTGTGCTGTGATTTCCAGTTCATTGCCTTTGGTAGATCCGCTTTGTTTTAACAGTCTGAAACTGCCCGAGCAGTGGCACTGCTGGAAACCAGCCACCCATCTAACCTGCCCTGATGACGGTGGGCAAGAGGAAGAGAATCCACTCTGCCTTTTAGATGTGCAGTGAGATGGAAACCAAGGAGGCTTTGGGATGGGTCACGTCCAATGAAGTGAGGTGCCAGGCCAGCAGCCCTGCTTTGCTTTGCAATGCTTTGCTCACACTGGTGAAGTCATCTGGCCATAAACCTGTGACTCTCTGTGTTAAGGTACCTCTGCCAGATAAATAAACCCTTCTGTCACCTCCTTACCATTTGACCCTGGCCCAGGGTTCTTAGCAAAGGCTAATTAAGACTGTAAAAAACAGTTGTATAACATGCCTGTGGTGCACACAATCCAGCTGGATAAAGAGGTATAAAGTTTCCAAGGGTCTGCACGCTGCAGTCTGGTGCGTCATTAGTCTTGAAATAGAAAGGATTTGAGCACGGCAGCCTACATGGGAGTTATGCTGGTGGACACCATCACTTTTCTCTAATTTTTTTTTTTTTTTTAAACATACAAATCATTGCAATGGCATTGGGTTTTCACAGGTAGCCCTGGCAAGTTTGTCCTAATAGCTACAGCTGACAACTGGATTGTTAATATCCAAGACTCAAGCTGCTCATTGACTTCTGAACATGGGAATGAATCGAGTCAAACCATCACTGCAAATGAAATGAAAGCTTACGGGCTCTGATACTTTGGGAAGTTGGACAGGTGAGGTTCATCCTTCAGTCTTTCTAGAGAATATCCACCAAGGTCCGTTTCGGAAGGGACCCTATCGCTCAGGTACTTGAAGTCTTACCATGGAGGTGGGACCAGGACAGAACTCGATCTGCAGCAGCCAAGCTCTAAAGTGGTTAAACAGGGATAAAGCAAAGGCCACACAGGACAGAAAACTTTTTTGTTAAGGGGATTGAATTTACATGGAAATGCTCAGTGAGGAAGACGGTGGTGCACAATGTAAAACCTCGCACTAGCTGGTGTTTTCCTGACTGCAGAGCCCTGATTAGATCTTATCTGACCACAGCCGGCACAGTCAGCGGGTGCTGGAAACACACAGACATGGCAAAACACAGTGCAGTCCCACTCAAAAAGTGACCCAAAAGAATGGCCAAATTCCTCTCCGGTGGGAGGGTGATCAGTGGCTGTGCTGGGAGATGCAGCGTGTGGAGAAAAGCCAAAAGCCAAGGCTCGATTTGGGGGAGGAAGGAATGAGGGTGCAGCTAGACGGTGTCACTGATGGGTGGTGGGAATACAGGCTGAATGCTTCATCTGGTAGATACTTTTGGCGCAATGGCAGCTTGGGGTTTGTGGGGAGCTGGCAGGAGGCTGCTCCTGCCTGATCGTACCTGGGTCTTTCCAAATAGTTGCTTTTGTGCTCATTTTCCATGGGCTCTGGCTCGCCTCTCTGGCACAGAGCCAGGTCCCAGCCCAACCGTGGAGCCTCACAGGCATGTCACAGAAACCATGGAGAGACGCGGCACACCGCTATTTAATTAGTCTCTTTGGTCCAAGCTATTAGCAAAACTGAGTGAGACTGGAGGAGCAGCTGGTGAGAGATGCAAAGCTCCTGAGCTATTTCTCACACCAGGCTTTGTTTTAGTTGGAGACATGGACCTACATTTGGGAGCTGAAGTTTAGGTGTCCGTGAAGGGTTGTGTTAAGGTGCATGAGTTTCAGTGAGACTTAACCTGATTAAAACATGCCAATGACATGGATGATCGGGCCAATGGCTTCTCTGCACCTCAGTTTCCCCCTCTATAATGAGGATGATACTGCTGCTTATCAAATAGCAAGCAGCGAGGATAAATTACAACAAGAGCCTTGATGGCAAATAGGACAGAGATCATCACATTCCAGCAGAAATTACTGCAAAGCCGAGGCAAGGAGACTCTTTTTGACGGCTGCTGGGGTTTGAGGTGGCCATAGAGCAGGCTGTCTGCAGTAGTCACTGCTCATGGCCCCGTGCGTGTGCGGGAGATGAGGGAAGGCAAGCTGACAAGAGCCCATGAAGGCATGACTGAGCCCATAGTTGACCTGAGAGAGGGTTTGGCAGCTTGACGGTGGAGGGAAAAATGGGTATTGCTAAATGAAAGGAACAGAGTTCGATAAAGCACCCTGGCTTTCCTCGCTTTCTATGCCTATGCAAATTTAATTAAGGGAGAGTGCTTAAAATAGGCCATTCAATTAAATGAGTTTTCAAAGAGCACAGAGTGAACTTCAGTTCCATGAGAGAAAGCCACCTGCATTGTGGCACAAGGCTTAGAGACACCCATTTGATTAAACACCATGTAACAACCTTTGTGGGGCTGTAGCTTTCATATCAATTAGATGAAAGCACATTTTTCCAGCTGAGTTATAGAGATCTGAAAAAAATGAGGTTCAACCTTCTACTAAATTCCTTTCCCTCACCACCAAACTCTGCATAACTGACTTTCTGGAGATCTTTTCACCGTCTGCTCACATCCCAGAAGACAAATTTGGACAGCTGGAAGAATTACACCGGCTGACACTGTCCCTGGTGTCCTGAAAGTCAGGAATTGCAGTAAAACTTTCCAAAAAATGTCTGCTTTTGCTAAACACTGGCAACTTCTGTTTTCAGATCTGGCAGTGAATGAGTCTTTTGGCTACAATTGCAAAATAAGACCCTTTCTTTGCTTGGCAACTCACCTGGCAGTTATGTTGTGTAAATGGAGCGTGGCTTAGAAAGAGTGGAGGGCACTGATTTAGCTCTTGGGCAGCTTCGGCTCAACTCCATCACTTGTTTGCTGACTGGGACTGTGCAGCGTGAGACAGTGCTTAAGACTAGATCCAAAAGATCATCCCAGTGCCCCACACCAAATATACGGCTACTCTGCCAGTAATGGCTGGTGTTGTGAACAGGATTATCACCTGCATTAGTTGATGTGGACTCTCGGGGCATGAATAACATGATGGAGAGGGAAATGGGGTGAATAAATGTGAGATCAGGCTGTCAGCTGCTTCCCAGCTTGCTGTCCAGTTAGCCAGGGATTCTGGTCCTCACCTGGGGGTTTTGCAGGGGGAAGGGGAGGAACGTATTCCCCAGCAGATCTGCTTGTTGTCGATCAGGCTTCCTTCTACATGTGGAGATCTCTTGATGGGAGATAAAAGTGCTGCCAACTTGATTTTTTCACTGCCTGCTCAAAGGCATTCATTTTTTTTCTGGTAGCCAACACCCTGAGCAAAAGGCCAAGGGGACAAGCTCAGCCTTCATTTCATAAGGGCAGCAAGCTTCTGTAGAAAACCAGAAGGGAAAGACTGTTCCAAATATATATTTCTGTGTCACATCATGATGAAAATAGATATAATAATTTTAACCTGGAATCCCATGATGCTTAAAAGTAAGTAGTCGGAAACCACAGAAAGCAGGCCTAAATAACCTATTGGGATGGGGAATCTGCCCATTGATAAAGACTAAAACACCTCTTCTCTCTTTTGGGTCAGTTTGGGCAACAAGACTCAGCTCTGGTTGTTGTCTAAGGTGCCCATCACTGGCTGATGGCACGGTGCTTCTGGCATGGGAGTGTAATGTCAGCCTGGACTTAATGTGGTGGCTGAAGTTAATTAGCAAAGTTCCTTTTCTCTTCGTTATTCAGCAATATTAACATCTGTGGAAGGAAAGAACAAAATGAGCCAAGTTCATTTCAGTTCTGTGAGAAACACGGGAAAACAGCAATGTTCGCCAAATGGGGAAGAGAGAAAATGAGGAGATTAAAAAAAAAATTAATTTCCAGCTTCTAAGAGGACCTTACCAATAACTATATAAAAGATAGCTGAGTGTTCTGCTTAAATGAAAAAAGTGATTACTTCACAGGCAGGTGAATGGCTTTCCATATCTTCTTCTCCTGCCTGTGTCATTTAATTTTTTTTTTTCCTCCACTCTTCACTTATTTTTTTACTCCATCGGTGTGGTGAGATGGTGCTGGAGGCTATCAACATTTCTCCTCGGAGCAAGTGGAGGAGACATCCAGAATAAGTCACCTCCTTTGGAGGCGACAACTCTGGCCTGTCACCCCTGGAAGTGAGTTGTGTCGATTCACGTGGCTCAGGCGAGCACATCGGGAAGATGAAACTCATAGTAGACATACAGCCTTAACAGTAAAACTGCATGAAGCTAAGGAGTTGTGATCCATCCTCAGGGTGAACACGGACGCAGTGCAAGCATGGGCCAGGCTGGAGAGGGAAGAGAGGCTCCTCCACGGTGCCAGTTGGCATAGCTGCGACTGCTGACTGCTTCACGGCTGGTGGGATCTGGCCTCTACGTGTTATTTTGAGGTTCACAAGCCCAGTGGATATATCCATCAGATGAAAGGGCAGCGTGGTGGGGAGCTAAACTAGTGGAGCCCCATGTCCTACAGAGTTGTGTCTCCGGCTGCACTTGCCTCCTCTGCAGGCTCCCTGATGTCCAACCAAAGCAACCTGTCTTTCTGGGGAGGAGTAACTGGATCTTTTCTCTCGACTCTGCCTCCTTATTTGCAGAAAACTTCTCTTTTTGGGCTCCCCTATGGTGGCATTATATGTGGTTGGAATTGGGTATAAAAGTCAAAAGTTCTTGGGGGTGGAGACCAACAGGCACATGCGTGGAGGTGGTGCAGAGAGAGGTTGTAAAGTCAAACTCTTAGGAGCTAGGAAACTAGAATTAAACAGCCTTCACAGGCACAATTTGGGCCTTTGTGCACATCGAATATGATGCACCCTTTAATTATGTGATCAGCTATCATTTGGGGTTATTTTAATCCAGTGAATTGCTCTAGGCCACATTAACACATGCTGTTCAAACCACACACTGAATTCAACATTAATTTCCTTGCGAGAGCCTCTGTAATGCTTCAGCATCTGATCAATATTAATGCGTTTATCTTCAGAGCACTCCTGTGATATCACCAGCTAGTGAACCGAGGCACAGAGAGATTAAGGCCAAAATGATCAAACGTGCTTGCTAATTTTGGGTGCTCAATTTGCAACACCGGGGACCTGATCTTCCAGAGCACTCGGCATTTCACCGTCCTTTGTGTGCCTGAAGCATAACTCCCATTGACTTGTTCCTGTCTCCCAGTGCAAATCATAGAATCTCAAAATCACAGAATGGTTTGGGTTGGAAGGGACCTTAAAGATCATGTAGTCCCAACCCCCCTGCCATGGGCAGGGACACCTTCCACCAGACCAGGTTGCTCAAAGCCCCGTCCAACCTGGCCTTGAACACTGACAGGGATGGGGCATCCACAGCTTCTCTGGGCAACCTGTGCCAGTGCCTCAGCACCCTCACAGTGAAGAACTTCTGCCTTACATCTAATCTAAATCTCCCCTCTTTCAGTTTAAAGCCATTGCCTCTTGTCCTGTTACCACATGCTCGTGTAAAAAGTCCCTCTCTGGCTTTCCTGTAGCCCCCCTTTAGGTACTGGCAGGGTGCTATAAGGTTTCCCCAGTGCCTTCTCTTCTCCAGGCTGAATGACCCCAACTCTCTCAGCCTGTCCTCATAGGAGAGGTGCTCCAGCCCCCTGATCATCTTCATGTCCCTCCTCTGGACCCGCTCCAACAGGTCCATGTCCTCCTTATGTTGGAGGCCCCAGAGCAGGTGGGGTTTCAAGAGAGCAGAGCAGAGGGGCAGAATCCCCTCCCTCGACCTGCTGGTCACGCTGCTTTTGATACAGCCCAGGACACGATTGACTTTCTTGGCTGCAAGCACACGTTGCTGCATCATGTTGACCTTCTTGTCAACCAACACCCCCAAGTCCTTCTTCAGAGGGCTGCTCTCAATCCGCTCGTGTCTCAGCCTGTATTTGTGCTTGGGATTTCCCCAGCCTGAGTGTCCTACATGGGGCAGCAGGAATAGGAAGGAGACCCTTATGAGCAGCTCCTTCACTGTGCAGTTGGATTTCCTATGCTGAACTGTTCATAGCAAGGGAGAAATCCTGGGGGGAAAAAAACCAAACAAAAACCAAGTAAAACTCTGTTGGCTGAATATGAGCCAGCAGTGTGCTCAGGTGGCCAAGAAGGCCAACAGCATCCTGGCCTGTATCAGAAATACTGTGGCCAGCAGGACCAGGGCAGTGATTGTCCCCCTGTACTCGGCACTGGTGAGGCCGCACCTCGAGTGCCATGTTCAGTTTTGGGCCCCTCACAACAAGAAAGACATGGAGGTGCTGGAGCGTGTCCAGAGAAGGGCAACGAAGCTGGTGGAGGGTCCAGAGAGCAAGTCTTAGGAGGAGCAGCTGAGGGAACTGGGGTTGTTTAGTCTGGAGAAGAGGAGGCTGAGGGGAGACCTGATCGCTCTCTACAACTACCTGAAAGGAGGTTGTAGCCATGTGGGTGCTGGTCTCTTCTATCAAGTAACTAGTGATAGGATGAGAGGAAATGGCCTCAAGTTGTGCCAGGGGAGGTTTAGATTGGGTATTGGGAAAAATTTCTTCACTGCAAGGGTTGTCAAGCATTGGAAGAGGCTGGCCAGGGAAGTGGTGGGGGCACCATCCCTGGAGGTATTTAGAAGATGTGTAGATGTGGCACTTAGGGACATGGTTTAGTGGTGGACTTGGCAGTGCTAGGTTAAGGGTTGGGCTCGATGATCTTAGGGGTCTTTTCCAACCTAAATGATTATGATTCTATGGTGTTGAAGTGGAAGTCTGGGCAACTTTTTTTTTTTTTTTATTTTTGCAACTTTTGAGTCCTTACCTCATCACCTAATGTTCTTTCAATGTAAACTCTGGAGATGTAATACCCCAACACAGTGTTCCCTCCAAAACCAACCATGCAAAGCCAAAGTAGCCAAACCAACTGTAGAAAGATCCAGTTCTCATTTTGACCAAAACTTGGCTCATTGGTGAGGCTCAGCCCGTTGGATCCCAAGCCCAGACCTCCACCTCCGCATCTCAGGGGCTGAGAGAGGAGATGTACGATCAGGGTTTGTGTTAGCCATGCAGCTGTCTAAAGTTATGAGATGTGTTTGGCCAGTGATTTCACAGTGGGTGCTTGACAGCAGGGAAACGCTGAGATTGGGACTCCAGAGCTCAACACCAGGAATGGAGGGGTCGGGTGGTGGTTTTGCTTTCTGTAACTTTTGCCATTGGGAGCATCTTCTGTCCCTCATCCCTCTGTCCTGCCCACCTCTCATCTATTCCTGGCTCTCTTGTCCAGCTCCTGCCGGCTTTCCCATTGCTCACATCCATTTTCACCACCGTGTTACTCCCCTCTCTTCTGCTTTGGCAGCGATGGTTTTTTTTTTTTCCCTCCCACTACACTTTTATATGACCATGATTTATGACCCTGAGTTTAAAGATTTATTGCAACGCACACATGGCATGGCAGACTCTTAAGTGATGTGTTCAACCTGGTCATTATTCTCTTAAATCCCAATTTTTCCATAGTGAAACAAGTGGCTTCTGCATCACGTTGTCAAGACTTTTGTCTTCTAACTTCCTAGGTTTATTCAGATGAGAATAAAACCAGGGAAGAAAAGTCACAACATAAAGAGGTTGGCTGGCATCTATGAACCTCATGAGTAATATAAGCACCTGGGAGCTTAACCAAGCACCAGATGGTCTTCGGGCAACTAATTGCAGACTGAGGATTCACGTCTACATCAGCACTTGCTTATTCCGCTTTACAGACATGGTTAAAAGCCTTACGGCAATTTAAACTCCCTCCTCCCTGTGAGAAAAGCAGCACAGGCAGCAACCATCTATCATCTCCACTCCCTTGCTTTTGTATGTTTTCGGACAGTGTTTTAGCTATCTCAGATGAGCAACGGCCTTAAGTCATCTTAAAGAGCTTAAACTGATCTAAGGCTTTAATGTGCTTAAGGGTGGTGTAAGGACATTGATTATATTTAACCCTAAAAAGTAAACAAAACATCGTGTATCTAAGACCTGCAGAAGTCTCTTGTTTGGTGTGGGTTTTTTTTCTTTTCTTCACATGCATCCTCTTGATGTGCAGACCAAGTCAAAGTCCCCTGAAGTCACTGAAAAGTCTTCAAAGGAGCATTGCTGTTGGCATCAGCTGCAGCAGGTTCAGCCGGCTGTTGTGGACATCCTTAGAGCCGAGTTTATAATTTTCTGTACTGAACTTGTGGTGGGTGTCAAAACAAACCTGGAAACCATTAAAACCCAACCATAACCACTAGTTTCACCTGTGATGAAGATCCAAACCCCATGGTCCCCTGTCAAAGTGCACCTTTCAAACTGTGGTTCTGTTTAATGACTATCCAATGAAAAATAGCAGTGAACCCCCCCCTTTTTTTTAAATAAGCATTTTTTTTCATCTAAATAAGCATTTAAATTTATCATTTAAGATAAGCAATTTTCTTTCTCTTTTTTAAGTATGCAACTCTTGTCATAAGTTAATTTTCTCATGACTCAGCATAATACCCAAGAGTATTTCCTCCAAATGGGTCACCTTGGGTCAAAGGCTGGAGCTACATTTCTACCCTTGAAAATGCCAAGAAGTGCTGTGAATGCATGAAAAAGAAGTGAGTTTGGAGGCAATATTTATCATGCTAGTCAGACCTGGCATCTAAACAAATTAAGACGGTAACCTGTGCTGCAAAATTTGAAGATGCCTTGCCCCAGGATTTTATTTCATCTTAGGCTTGTCCTCAAGGCTATGAAGCATCCGAGATGTCATTTTGCTTTGAATTGCTTGCCAAGGTCTACACTCGTGCATGACAGCGTTGCTATCAGCATCCTTGGGAGCAGACCAGCACCAAATAACCTTGCTCCTGCCGTACTGTAACTTGTGTGTGTACATACCTATGTGTGTGAAACCAGTTATCCACCTTCTCACTAGCATTGGCCCAAATTTTTTGTGTCGCAAGCAGAAAAGCCACTGTCTGAGGTTGCTACGTGGTAGTAAAGGCAGCAGAGAACAGCTGTGTGCTTGAGTGTTGTTTGCTTTACGTTGAAGCTGCTCCGGCTCAGATTTTGGAGGTTGCTGCCTGGCAAACTACGGCTTGCACATGAGGTTTTAACCATAAGCACGGACATGGACGTGCGGGTGTTCGTCTGTCGGGCTTGGACCTGGGCAGCCGAGCAACGGGCACGTTTCTGCTGTTCTTGCAGAAAAGCGTCAATAGTGCTGATTTGTAATTGAAAAGGAAGGTTGTATTATATGACTCAGAAACAACGTTGGGAAAGACATCCAATATTATAGTATTTAAGCAGAAGAAAACCAGGTTGCAAGTGAAAGAGCTTGGAAAGCAGACGTGACTCCTTTATTTATGCTCATGATAATGTAATTTGCACAGTGCCCATAATAAGGGCCAGCAGCGTGTGTGGCCGAGTGCAGCCGTACCATATGTAAGCAACCCCAACATCACTTGGAAGGACCGAAGGGGTAGAAATATAATTTTAAATATTACTCCCCAAATCCTATCACTTTATTCTGAAATAAAAGATCTCATATAGAAGTTGATTTTTAATTTCTCCCCTAAATTTCCAATATTTCCATAGGAGGCTTTATAAAAAAGTTGGAACTTGTACATCTCCAATATAAGGGTTTGGGTTTTTGTTGCACAGAGTGATTGGGTGCATGTGCAGCATGTGTAGCCATTTCAAACGCACAGCAGCCACGTCAGCTTATTAGTCATTTTCTGATATGAACCCTTGGCAGAGTGGTGGAGCATGCACAGGTAATGAGAGATTGCCACCGTGCAGCCACAAAAAAGGCCCGAATTGATGTTTCATCGGCAGTCTTAATTCTTGCATTTCTGCGTGCTTCATTTTACCACTCTGTTAATGTTCTTGTAATCTAGTTGTATGTAATTAAACATTGAATACAGCAGTACAGAGCCACATAGCTGCAGCGTGCCCTGCTATACGCAGCCACTCCAGAGAGAACTTTTCATGTAAGATTTTCATTTTAAAAAACCCCTGTTCTTCAAATAGCTACAATAGCTCTGCAGGAGCTTGTCAGTCAAGCAAGATTACAGACTCCCTAAATTCAGCCTGACATGACAGACTGTAATGACTCTGAAGGGGCCGTTACAGTCTATTGTGCCAGTGGTCCCTGCCTAATAGGAGCATCTCGTACACTTCTCATTAAAACTGTAATGGCTCCAGAGATTTCTATATTACCAGTTACTTCAAATACGAGTTATTTTATCACAAAAAAAAGTGCATTCATGTGCTGCTAAAGGTGCAGGTTAAATAAGGGAAAGAGAACTTAGATTTACAGGCTGACATGTACCTTTACCTTATGCAATTTTGATGCTGAGAAATTGCAGCATTGGCAAGTATTTGCAATTCTAAGTACAATTTTTGCCCGCTGAAAGCGGGAAAGGAAAAATGGGCGATGCTGTCTGTGCGGTGAGATTTTAACGTGGTGCTGTAGGGGCCAACATGACTTCATAAATAATAGCGGTGGATGGTTTTGGTATGCCATCGCTCCAAGATAAGTTATGGCGCTTGACTTCTGGATGGATGAAGCTTTTTGGCTTCCGTTGTGCTGGAGGTCAGGGCAGAGGCTCGCACTTGCCCTTTCTGGCCTCAAACTCTCTCAGTCTTCTCCCGAAGACAGGAGGTTACATTCGGTAGCCCCATTCAGCAAACCCAAATCACAGCATGGCATTTCTGATACCAAGTGATTTACATGTCGAAAAGAGGGAAAATATCACGCTGGTGCGGGTTGAAGGGAAAGTTGGGTTTGGGTGTCAACTGTGTCCTTTTAGGGCAGTCACATCTTTCATTTCCCACGTATGCAGTGGCATGGAGAGCCTGCTGGGAGACTCCAGGTGACACTACCATGGAGCAGGTCGTAAGGATCATGCGATGAAGGAAATCCTGAGGGTAGCGAGAGGATGGGAATAAGTCAGGAGCAGAGGAAAAGCTGTTCAAAGTGCATGCCATGACAGCACCTAAGCACCCATCATAGGAAATCCCAAGATGTTTGGACTGCCCACGTGGCTGGACAGCCACCAAAGCGTCAAATTAGAGGGGTGCAGTAATAAATTGCAGGAGCTGGCACACACAAAGCCGAATGGCTCTGCCCAGCAGAGGGTAGCATTGCCCAAACACCCCAGCCTGTTTTTCCAAGTTTTACAACTTTATGCACCTCTGAACTCCCACCTCTGCCACATCCCCTTTGAGCTGGGAAGCACAGCTCAGCCCAGACCCAGGGAAAGCCTCACAGGCTGATACCTTGTAAATTCTGCTCATAAATTATGAGAAATCTGGAAAATCAGCTTCGGAAGTGGGATTTTAAGGAATCTGTTAAAGGACACAATGCATGTTGAATGGCTACGTGCATACAAGCACATCTGTTTTTAAGTAAATGTTACTGAGCTGCTTGTATTAGGATTTCTTTCCAGGTACCCAATTTGATAATCAAATTTGGAGCTGCCCCTGAGGCGCAGGAGTGCCTGTACTGGCCGGCAGCAAGGCCTCTGATTTAGTCACCTAACTTGGGTGTCCCAAAAGAATTGCACTTTTTTAGTGTCTGACACATTCTGAAACTGCATGTCAGAGATATTAACTATAAACGCACCTCAGCTAGTCTACACTATAATTTTCTCTGACGTCTCTCATGAATCCTGCCCATTGCCCTGCATCAGAGCTCAGCCGAGGCCCGATGCGACGACGCTAGAGGTCTCAGCATCGCTGAGAAAAAGCTGCTTTTTAGCAATAATCTCCGTGGGGCCACGCGTATGTGTGCCAGGCCGGTACTGTGCCCGGCTCGGACCGCCGTGCCGGTGGGATGGGCACGATGCCGGGGTTTGGGCCTCTCGCCCAGGCTGTGCGGTGCCCATCCACCTGCCTCTGGGCTTGGTGCTGCTCAAGGGGGTGACCCTGGTGTTTGGGTGCCCCTTGCTTTGCTGGGTGCACCGAGGGCTGTGCTGGGTGAGGTGGTCCTTGCCAAGGGGGGGAGTTTTTGCATTCCACGAGTCTGTGAGTATGTGTGTGTGTGTGTGTGCGCTGGGCGGGTGGGCATCACCGCCCCAGCGCATCCCAGCGCATCCCAGCGCAACCCCGCACGCCTCCCGGCCAGGCAGCCCAGTGGTGTGGTGTGGCTTTTTAAAATTTTTTTTTTTTTCCCCTGCTTTCTTTTTTTTTTTTTTTTCTTCCCTCTTTGCCTTCCCTCCCCTCCCGTTTGACGTGCGCGGTTTTGGTGCAATGCGAATTATCTCCAGTCATTCAGTCAGGAGGGGCAGCGCCAGGCAGCAGAGCAGCGGCGAGGCTGCCTCCTCCTCCTCCTCCTCCTCCTCCTTCCTCCTCCTCCTCCTCCTCCTCCTCCTCCCATTGCCATAACAACCGCGCACAGCCGCTGCGCCCGCGGTACTTGGCGGGGCCGCTCCGCGCCGCTCCGCGCACGGGAGGCTTGAGCATCCCACGGGGCCTCCACACGGGTGGGGCTGGGGGGGGGTGGAGGAGAGAGAAACCGTCACCCCCCTCCAAAAAAGAAAAAAAATACCCAACAACAACAACAAAAAAACAAAACCAAAACAACAAAAAAGGGGACCTTGTCTCGGGGTGGGTGACCCCAAGAACGGGGGAAGGAGGGAGGGACGGGGCAGCCCCGCGAGTGACTCCGCGGGGGGGCGCGGAGGAGGGAAGAGGAGGGAAAGTGGGGGGGGGGGCAGAGAAAGTTGGGAGGAAATAGCCCAGGAAAAGTGCCGCTCGCGGAACCCGCTGGAGCGCGGAGGAAATAAAAGCGGCGGCGGGCAGGAAGTGTGAGGAGGAGGAGGAAGAAGAAGAAGAAGAAGAAGAAGAAGAAGAAGAAGAAGAAGGAGAAGAAGAAACGGCAGCAGCAGG